>NC_133362.1:62615973-62781428 GCF_049309525.1 Garra rufa
GTTTCGCCTATGTCTGTATGCTGCTGCAACGCGCTTTACATTATTTCAAAATTAAGGATCATTTTTGGCTTTAATATCTCGCAGAAAAGGATTTTCCCCTAGCGTAAGATACTTACGCAGTACTCGTTCCCTCTCTAGAGAGAACCAAGGTTACGTTAGTAACCAAGTACGTTTTATCAGCTCTATCAGGCAAGGCTCCAAAAAGTATCAAAGAATTATTTAAAATAATTTGCATAGCATGTGATTTCAAGCGTGCAGATGATCTGATGAAGAGCCTGCGTGCTTAAAGGGATAGTTCTCCCAAAAGTAAAAATTTGATGTTTATCTGCTTACCCCCAGGGCATCCAAAATGTAGGTGGCTTTGTTTCTTCAGCAGAACACAAATATTTTTAACTCAAACCACTGCAGTCTGTTAGTGATTTATTGCCAGTGGATTGGCACCAAACCTTTGAAAGTAAAGAAAAACATGCACAGACAAATCCAAATTACACCCTGCAGCTTGTAATGATACATTGATGTCTTAAGACACGAAACTATTGTTTTTTTTTTGTGAGAAACTGAACAGTATTTATATCATTTTTTACCTTTGATATACGTAAATGTCCAACTAAGCTCAGCATCTTGCGCGTTACTTGTGTACACGCTGGAAACACAAACGCTGGACCGGGAAATCAGTGAAACGTCAACAGACCCGGATGAGTTTGCGCAAGCAAACGTAATCTTTTAGCTTCAAATTGGTTTGAACAATAAGGATTAGCGCAAGTATTTACCATTTTAAATAGCCACTATACCCACAATCTCTCTCTGGCAGTTTCACACATTAACCGATCGTTTTGTGTCTTAGGACATCGATGTATCGTCACGAGCCTCATGGTGCGTTCACACCAGACGCGAATGGCGCGTTAAGCGCGAGTGATTTACATGTTAAGTCAATGCAAAGACGCGATAGACCTTAATTTGGATTTGTCTGTGCATATGCGTTCATGAGCTCAAGGGTAGATTATTGTAATGCTTTATTGGGTGGTCGTTCTGCATGCTTAAAGGAGAACTCCGGTGTGATATTGACCTAAAGTGTATTGAATCATGATACCGAGTGTGAACGTACCTTGCATATCTCATCTCGGTTTGCGTCCAGCTGTCCGAAATCTGGGGTCAGTTAGCCGATGCTCACAACAGGCTGTCAATGAAAGTCAACAGGGCATCGGAATAGCCATGTAAATAAATCACTGTTTTACGCCATTTACGAGGCACAAAGTAGCTCCACACTTCATTGGTAGACTTCCAAGGGCCCTGACATTTAAAACGAGACATTGAGAACTCAGAAAAAGCACCGGTAGTTTATTTACAAGTAGATTTATACAGACATGTTCCACCAGGAACAGACCGGTCACCGCCATCTTAAATGTAGTCACGATAAGTCGAGTGTCGAGCACGAAGGAAACTACAACCTGATACGTTGATAACCTGATAAATTCCTTGGTGCTCGACACTCGACTTATCGTGACTAAGTTCAGGATGGCGGCTACCGGATTTTCTTTCCCAGGTACTGTCTGTATAAATCTTCTTGTAAATAAACTACCGGTGCTTTTTCTGAGTTCTCAATGTCTCGTTTTAAATGTCAGGGCCCTTGGAAGTCTACCAATGAAGTGTGGAGCTACTTTGTGTCTCGTAAATGGCGTAAAACAGTGATTTATTTACATGGCTATTCCGATGCCCTGTTGACTTTCATTGACAACCTGTTGTGAGCATCAGCTAACTGACCCCAGATTTCGGACAGCTGGACACAAACCGAGATGAGATATGCAAGGTACGTTCACACTCGGTATCATGATTCAATACACTTTAGGTCAATATCACACCGGAGTTCTCCTTTAATAAACAAACTCCAGCTGGTCCAAAATGCAACAGCAAGAGTTCTTACTAGAACTAGAAAGTATGACCATATTAGCCCGGTTCTGTCAACACTGCACTGGCTCCCTATAAAACATCGTATAGATTTTAAAATCTTGCTAATTACTTATAAAGCCCTCAATGGTTTAGCTCCTCAGTATTTGAGCGAGCTACTATCGCATTATAGTCCCTCACGTCCGCTGCGTTCTCAAAATTCTGGCAATTTGATAATACCTAGAATATCAAAATCAAGTGCGGGCGGCAGATCATTTTCTTATCTAGCGCCTAAACTCTGGAACAATCTACCAAACACTGTTCGGGAGGCAGACACACTTTGTCAGTTTAAATCTAGATTAAAGACACATCTCTTTAACCTGGCTTACACATAAAACATTAACACATTCCTATAATTCAAATCCGTTAAAGGATTGTTGGGCTGCATTAATTAGGTCAACCGGAACCCAAAACACCTCCCATAACATCTGATGCACTCGTTGCATCGTAAAAAGAATGGCATCTACGCTAATATTAGTCTGTTTCATTCTTATTCCGAGGTCACCGTAGCCACCAGACCCAGCCTGTATCCAGATCAGATGGTCACTCCAGTCTCCCGGATCCAGTCCGCACCAGCTTAGATCATGGATCACCACCTGGAGATGACTTCAATAGCCATGGATGTCAACCAGATGAGCTCCAGAGACGGATCATCAATGAAGACCTCGCCAACCTAGACGGCCATCGGTGCTACACCACAGGAACCTGATGAGTTCTCTACAATTGGACATTGGTACAAACTGCTGGTTTCGTCTGGCCAGAGGAGAACTGGTCCCCCGACTGAGCCTGGTTTCTCCCAAGGTTTTTTTCTCCATCTCTGTCACCTGTGGAGTTTTGGTTCCTTGCCGCTGTCGCCTCTGGCTTGCTTAGTTGGGGACATTTTCCAGCGATATCGTATACTATTTGAACTGAACTGACGATGATATCACTGAATTCATTGATGAACTGCCTTTAATTGAAAATTGATTGTTTACAATAATGTGTTACTTACACACTATTGTTCTGTTTAAATACTGTGCAGTTGCTTTGACACAATCTGTATTGTTAAAAGCGCTATATAAATAAAGGTGACTTGACTTGACACATTTTTCTTTACTTTCAAAGGTTTGGTGCCCATCCACTGCCATTAAATCACTAACAGACTGCAGCGGTTTGAGTTAAAAATCTTGCTTTGTGTTCTACTGAGGAAACCTTACATCTTGGATGCCCTGGGGTTAAGCGGATAAACATCACATTTTTTTTATTTTTGGGTGAACTATCCCTTTAAAACGTCCCACACTATGCAAATGTTTTAATTAAATAAATGCAAGAAATAAACAAACATTTTAGGAAAAAAAAAAAAAATTATATATATATATATATATATATATATATATATATATATATATATATATATATATATATATATATAGTAGTTTAAAAGTGTTAAGTTGTCCCTAGAAAGTAATTTCAGAAATTTCACTTGTGACTGCCATTTGTGACAAAATACCAGGGGGTAAAACACGTTTAGCAAATAAGTCAGGCTTATTTCAGTTAGTCTGCCTTATTTTAAGACAAATCAAGTGACAATAAGTCAGACTAACTATAAGTCAGACTAAAAAGAGACCTGCATTCATAAATAACAAACTAGAGTTACTGATTACACTACATGAAATTAAAGAACTTTGGTCAAGACTGGAATTTGCATACAACCAAACTGAAAAACTAGAACAAACCAGTAACTGTCTTATTGGATCACTGGCAAAGAACTCAGCGAAAAGATGGATCCAGTCATAAAAAAACAACATACTGACAGAAACCATCCTGGATATTCAATCCAAAAGTATGCGTGATAACCCGAACACCCTAGGAGTTAAACATGGAGGTGGAAACATGCTTTGGGGGTGTTTTTCAGCTAAGGGGACTGGACAACTACACCACATCAGAGGGATGATGGATTGGGACATGTACCTTTAAATCTTGGGTGAGAACAACTGAAAATGGATTGTGGATGGGTATTCCAGCAGAAAAATGACCCAAAACACATGGCCAAGGTAACGAAGGAGTGATTTGAAAAAGAAGAAAATTAAAGTTGGGGCTGCATGATATCTCACATGCGATAGCCAATGTACATTTTGTCAGTAAAGTCGTTCTGTTATGCAGCTGTTTAAAATGTATAACTTTCTTGAAATGTGTTTTTCAGATTTTTGTTGTTGTTGTTATTCTGTCTCTCACTGTTCAAATAAACCTACTATTAAAATTATAGACAGATAATTTCTTTGTCAGTGGGCAAACATGCAAAATCAGCAGGGGATCAAATAAATATTTTCCCCCACTCTGCTAATTTTGACATATCGGCCATTTAGAAAGCACTCTTGAGAGCGAGGGGAGTGCTGCTGTGCTCAAGCATAAAAGACACCTAACAGGGAGGGGCAAAGAGGGCCTAACAACATGATGAAACAAAACATTTCGGGACAAAAGGCGATCAACAGGGAGGCAAAAAAAGCCCTAAGAACCTGATATGATTGTGTACAGAGCTGTGAGATTGGCTCTCAGATCGAGAGAACTCACATGTTCCATCCGAGACTGGTATCTTTATCAAGTATTACATGCAGACAAAATGAAAATTACATTGAAAATGTTCTGAAAAAGGTTCTGAACCTTCTAAACATTTCCTTCAGAGATACAGCGATATAAAACATTGATTTTGAAGCATAGTGCTCATGTTTTTTATTCAACAGTCAAAGCCTTTTGGAAAATCTATTTGTGGCGGTCAGTTTTGATATTGTGTTGAGTCGCCACAAATAAATCAATGTATGGGAAACACCACAGCACAACAACCTGAGACCAACTTCAGCCAACTCATAACCTTATCCTTAAGTTGGGGTAGAATTAAAGAATTCCTCATTTTCCTCCTAATTTCCTTAAAAAAAAAAAAAAAACTTTATATAAACAAGTTATAAAGGTGTACAAATTATACATTAAAATCTTACACCTCACATAAATACATCAGAATTTAAATGTTAAAAAAAAGTTTGTGCTTTTGTTTTGGCTTATTGTTTGTTTTATTGTCAGACTTGCTTTATATTTACAGCACTGTTTTCTACTATTTTGTACTGTTTTTCCTGTATGTCTACATTATCTTGTTCTACAAAAAAAAAAAAAAAGATTTTGGTAAATGAAATGATCTTACTAGAAGAATTGCATGAAAAAGTATCATCTGTTCCATTTGTATAGTCTCAGTGAGCATTTCTGCATTCGCAGTCAGGCGAATTTAATGTTTTCTGACATTTCAGTGTGGATAGAGAAAAAGTTAAAACAAAAAGTCTGTTTTCAATTGTATTTGGATTCGTTCAGGTGTAGCCTAAGTGTTTACTTGTTTATTTGCTTACCAAATACTTTAAATGAACAAATGTAGACAGCATGCAGTATCCAAAAATGATTACTCACATTTCAAGGTTTGCTTTGTGCAAAATAAATTAGTTTCTTAGTACTTTTGCATAATTAGCCAAAGTGCTAGAAATCGATGGATTTAATATTCGAAGATGATACTAGGTTTAATGTAACAGAAAAAAACGCACATATATATTTTATTGGTTTAAGCTAATTCCATATTATCTTTACAACTTAAAAGCATGGGTCAAAAGAAAGGTCTTCTCAGCTGCTCTTGAAGGCAGCATTAGTATGTGATCTCAACACTTCTGTCCAATGTCAAAACATTTCTACACTTGTGTGACATTATTCATAAATATCATTCATTTCTGTCATAAGTTCAGCTTTGAGAATAAAAACCAACCTGTTTGTTCCTCAGTGTCTTCATGTTTGACTCTAAATGCTTCTTCATTCTCCTCTTTAATAAACCCCATCTTTGTTTGTTCCTCTGTATCTTCATGTTTGATTATGAATGTTTCTTCAATCTTCATCTCTTCACTCTCCTCTTTAATAAACTCCATCGTTATAATAGTGTGTCACGTGGATCTATGTTGATTCTCCAGTTTTTCTGTGCATTTGGATTCTGTGTCCTGTTTAAGATGAGAATAAATAACAGAAAGAAAAATCAATGCAAACCATATCTCTGTGTGCGTCTCATCAGCTCCTAGTTCAGTAGTGCACTGGCAACTGTTAATAGACTTATATATAAAATGAATAAAATATATACAATTTACCCAGGCTATTTTGATTTATATTTGGTATTCAATTATTTGTACATCATATCTAATGGAAACATTCTCGGTTGTCATTAAACTCGTTTGTGTTTATAGTCCGCGTGCCGCTGAGTCGAATCACTGCATCATTTCACAAATGATTTGATTCAAATGATTCGATTCCGAGTCTTTCTCATCACTTCTTATCAACACACGATTGATTCATGATATAGAAACCAAAACGGAACGCACCTTCTCTGTCACTGAAGGCTAATGTTTTAAGTAACACGAAATAAAGCACTACAACGTTATATTTAATAATGATGCATTTATTTTACATATCTTGTAAAAACGCTTTAAATGATATAACAGTGTGCATTGGTTTAAACTTTAAAACCACAAACCTTTCTTCAGGTGAACCACAAACAGATGAGGAGCGCAGCGCAGCTTTATGACGTCACATCACCAGACCAAAATAAAAGTCCATTGGTGCACTGCTCTCTAGAATCACAAACACATCTTAGAAATGTTGATTATAGAATAGAATTTCGTACCCATATGATGATGCATTTCTAAAGTTATTAACATCGCAAATCTATCGTATTTTTCTCTATTGTACATTAAAAACACTATACTTTCTGTTTTTTTTTGTTTGTTTTTTACCTTGCCATTAAATTCACATAAAACTAGTTTATGCTGCTGATTCAACTATATAAAGAACAAAGTATCTAAGAATATTTCATTCATTCAGATCTAGGATGTGTTATTTTAGTGTTCACTTTTTTGAGCAGTGTATAATACAAACTATATAAATGTAAATATTTTCAAAATATAAACTATGAGCGTATTTATATAATAGTGATTTGATAATTATATTATATATAATTAGCTGTTTGCTGAATTATTATTTATTTATTATTATAATTATATGGGTCATTCTAGAATTGCGGGTACATTTGGCGTCTCCAGGATAAACCTTTTATTATTTTCCAAAAACAAAAAAATTATTGAAACAGCTTGATATAATTTGTGTTATTATTCAGAACTATCACTAAAAATTATGTTTATTTATGAAGTTTTTGTTTTAAAAATATTAAATTAAAGATACCCTCTATACCTATTTTTGACTGTCTCCGCCTCCTGAATCGTACATTCAGCTTCAATTATCATGAAATAATTGTGTCTAATTTGAATCTTTTTTGTGTTTACTCTACTAATTTATGTAAACAGTTGCATAAAACATCTATTTTTTGTATTATTTGTAGTTTTAGTAATTAAATACATTTTGTGTCTGTCCCTACGTTCTGGTCAACTCTGTTAACTCTGTTATAAAAAGGCATAACAATCTTTAAAGGCACAATATGTAATTTTTCAGCTTTAAAAATAGCAAAAATCACTATATCTATGTTAAATATTTTTTTTTAGTTGTGTACTTACATTATCCCGACAGTTTCCACGAACTTTCAAATCCGGAGAAATTTTTTAGTTAAATTCGAAGACACGGCGCGTTTCTTTATTTCCGTTTTGTCGCCCGTCTATGGCGTCATATAACCTTTGACCCCTCTAGTGTCTCTAAATTCCTGCGGAACCGCCAAATACAAAGGGGAACAGAAGTAGTAGCTAGTCTTGATCGATACTATTATATTTTATATTTATATTGTTTATATTAGTATTAATACCTCAATCAATAACATAATTATGGATCATGATTATGCTTTGCCTGCACGTTCTGTGAAGCGCAAACGTACAGGTGAAATAAATGACCAGTATGTCAGTATGTCGCAGTATGTAAGGATGTACTCACATTAGACGTTTTAAACCGTGCCCAAAGTCCGGTTCGTTTGACTTGTGTAAGTGCTCCGTGCCGCGCTCGGGCGCGGTTCGTTTAGCTGGCCCTGTCCCGGCTGAAAGAGGTGGGTCAGAGAGCAGTTTGGTTGGGCTCGGGCGCGGTACGCATAGTTTAAGCGCTAACCGCGTCGGAGCACAAAACAAATACAATTCTGTGTCTACAAATGTATCCTATAATTACCAACACAACACTTTTCAAATAATTTAATTCAGTAAAGTATATTTAAGTTTATAATGGGTCTGGTTCTCTCCTTATCGATGAACAGGAATTGTAGTTTGCCAGTAAAGCTGCAAATTCTTTAACGTTCATATTCTTTCACTCTCCGTAATAACTCACTGATACATACAAGTGAAAATCAATGAACGGCATAGATGAATTATTATTAATTATTAGGTAGAATATTAGAAAAAGCTATTTTCTCCGTTATCTCGTACGTAAGTGTGTTTCGGCCGGAGTTTGAGTGCGCGGCCAGCGGGGGGTAATCGCGCTCAGGCTCGGTTCAAGGCAATTGTGCCTAGTGTGAGTACATCCTAAGTGTAAAGTTAAGCAGTTCTCTGTTAGAGGACGAGTGCCTCTTCAAACACTATCTACAATAGCTTCTTCCAGTGATACTCAATAAGATTGGTAGGCAAAAAAAGACAGTATCTCATCCGTGAACATGATTTGTGAAAACACATTTCCCATCGTTCTACACTCCGTAATTGCGTCATCAAGCGTCGCCTCTGTTATTGTTTTTAAACGATGCGACCTCTAGCGGCGAAAAATTACATATTGTGCCTTTAAGGATCCAGCTTTTTGGCAGTTTGGTAAGTGTGACGAGTCGGCTGCCTCCCCCCTAATTTTCATCACCACCCTGTCCCTTATTCGCCGCCCTTCTCCAGGCTCCCGACGGGAGTGGGTGTGTAGGGGAGAGGAGGGGCGAGTAATCGGCTCGGGCTGGCGGCGTGTGATGAGGACACGTGAAGGAAATGAAGCCTCATCACCGCCGCTGTTTAAATGCCGAGCGCGCCTCTCCTCAGGAGACCGGTCTCTCCCCCGTGCATGCACGCTGGTGTCCTCGCGGGTCCAGGAAGGGGTGAAGAGGGAATCCTGCGCCACCAAGAGGACGAGCCGCCGGACCCGCGGTCCGGTTGAAGACCGCACCAGAGATGGCCGACGGGCCAGGATGCCGGGCCGTATTCCCCGCTGGAAGCTCCGGACAGCTCGAGAGGGACGAAGCCGGACTCCGCCCCTTACCTGGACCCTTCCCTATCAGACACTGCCCATCCTTCACGAAACCCCAGCACTCGAGGACACCAGATTCCCCTTTTATTTGGACACTTTATTTCCCTTTTGGACACTTTTCCCTTCATTTTCTGTTTAATAAAAGCCTCTCCGAGGCCTGACGCCACACCCACTGTGTCTGTCGTTTGCCCCTCCCGCCACATAAGGAATAGTTCATCTGCTACTTTGCACTCTCACTTCTGGTAGAGATTCATTGATCTTTTGTTATAAGTTTATTTAATGTAATACAAATGTACTCGATATGATTTTACTTGTTTCACTAAGTATACTGTTTTGTTAGAATTGTGATTAAAACCATGTTGTTTTAAAATGTAATCTGAATACGTCAAAATGTGTTTAATGAAGTGTTGTGCACTTTGTTTCCAACTCCACTGTTATTGGACTGTAAAGTAAAAATATTGTACAAGATTTGTTTTGTATTGAGTGTTTTCAGTTAAAGATATTCAACAGTATCAACGTTGGTATTTTATGAAATTTTATTTTTGGTGTTGTTGTTTATGCAGGACAGCACAGAAAGCACACAAGTGGGGGAGAGAGGAGAGGACAGCATCAGAAAAGACCCAGAGCTGGGACTTTTTCAAAGATAACCCGAAGCACAACCATGATATATGCACAAGGCTGTTGTTTTTATCAGAATTTGAAGAAACATTTTGGCTTAAAGTAATAAATACATTTCATTTAAGGTATTTCCTGCGTAAAGAATTTTAAGGCGATTGCTTTTTACCCCTTCACCACGACATGGTTTCTGTTGCAGGTTCCATTCTCAAAGTCTTTTACCCATTTGCACTGCACAAATGTACACATCTCTTATAATGAGACACATTTGTAAACCTGTTTTCACAGAACCATAGTTAACCACCAAATAAGAGATCAAGTGGTTTTAGTCAAAAAAAGGTTTCTTTTGTGCAGCGCAAAATATGCATATTATTGCACAAAAAATTTTGAGTCTTTAACCTTCTGGGGTCTAGGAATTTGGAGAAGTTTAAACCCTGGCATCTGTGTGTTTTTTTCAGTATCTGAAAAAAATACACTACGAGTCAAAAGTTTTTGAACAGTAAGGTTTTTTTTTTAAATTATTATTAAATAATTCCTTCTGCTTTATAATATTTGTATTATTTAAAATAATATTTAATATTATTTAAAATGTAATGTATTCCTGTTACTCCAGTCATCAGTGTCACATGAACTTTTAGAAATCATCCTAATATGCTGTTCAAGTTATTATTATCAATATTTAAGCAGTAGATTTTTTTTCAGGATTCTTTGATGAATAGTAAGATCCAAAGATTAGCATTTACTTGAAATAAAAATCATTTGTAAAATTATATACCATACTTCAAAACTTTTATTTAGCAAGGATGCTTTACATTGATCAAAAGTGATAATAAAGACATTTGTAATATTACAATAGATTTCTATATCAGATAAATTGTTTCATTTTCAGTTCATCAAAGCAAACTGAAAGAATTCTATTGAGCTGTTTCAACAATTTTTTTGAGCAGCAAATCAGAATATTAGAATGATTTCTGAAGGTGACTGGATCATGAGTAATATGATGATAAAAAAAATCTGTTTTGACATCACAGGATTAAATTAAATTTTCAAATATCTTCAAATGAAAAACATTTTAAATAGTACAAATATATTTTATTAAAATTTTTTGTACTTGGATTGGTGAGCAGAAGAGATGTAAAAAACATTTAAAATTTTACTGTGAGAAACTTCTGACTGGTAATGTGTAATAAAGTCTGATTACTTTGTATTCATCACAAACTGGGCTACAATAACATGTGAGCAGAATTAATGTATTTGTATTGTTTTTGAAAAATGTTTTCGACAGGTTTTTATTTTGATTTATACAGTGTATGTTTCCAAAATAAAACTTGTTTTACAATATTGATCATGTGTTAGTTTATTGAAGTTGATACCATTGCTGCTAGTCATTTGATTTTTAACTAACATGTGTGTAGTGTTGATCTAAATGTAAACTGGTTGTAATTGGATGTACAGTTGTGTATTCACCGTTGTTGAAAGGTAAGTAAGACGGTGAAACAAAGTCGCGATTTCAACGGTGAATCAACGTTGTTACTTCCACGTTGAAAAGACGTCACAATATCAACGTTGAATTTTTTTGCAAATCCGAAAGGTTTTTCACCGTTGATCCAACCATGGTACCTGACGTTGTTTCAACGACGAATCAACGTTGAAATGCCGGCTGGGTGGCCAAAACCCCTCCAAAACCACCCTAAAACCGGCCAACCAGCCTAGGCTGGTTTTAACTGTTTTTTTTTTTTTTTGTCAGCAGGGTACTGACAAAATTAAACGCTTATTTCATAGATAGGCCTACATTGTCTTTCAATAATTAAGGCACTTATAAGTACCTTTTCAGGAATATTGCTATTTATTTCATCTATTTAATATTATATTTAGAGGTGTTTTGGTCACTTTCCAAGTCTGTCCAGGCTGGGAGACCACCTAAAACCAGCTACTAGGCTGATTTAGCTGAAAAAAAAAAAAAATTGGATTCCCTTGATCCAATGCAGTTAACTAACGTTGAAAAGGGACATTTAAATAAGTTTATTTGTTCACCGTTTTCTAATTTTTTTTTTTAATTTAATGTAAATAACTTCGTTTTATTTAATTCAACATTAACATTTTTATATGTAACGTTCAACCTTGTGTAAGCACAGGTGATTAAGTCACACAGATAATAGAAAATAAATAAATAAGCAAAACACACACAAACTACATAATTTATTAATTTTGTTATTTCTCTTTGAATCCTTAAAAGGAATGTTTTCTGTTGAGTGGAAAGATTATTTTTGTAAGTCATTTTTATCAGTTGCATTATGTATGTAAAAAAAAATGTTGCACTGGCCCTTTAAGGGGCCATTCACATGAAGCGTCTTTTGCGCGCGCAAGTTCGTTATTTCAAATGGAGACGCGCGGCTTGCGCGCGCATTTTGGAAGCGACGCGGTCGCGACGCGCACGCGGTGCGACGCGCTCGTTTTTTCCGGGCGCGTCCGCGCCGCATCGAGATAAAAACATCTCAACTTTTCAGAATGTCGCAAGCGCACCGCAGCTTGGAGCTAGAGCGCAGCTGATGGTTGCTTAGAAACGGCAGACGCTTCCGGAGCGCAAGCGCCTGAGCGCTTTGTTGACAAGGAAGAAAGCGGCGCGCCTAGCGTTTTCCACGCGTTTTTAGGCGCGACATGTGAACGGCCCCTAAGCCTGCTCTCCGGAGAACGCGCTTCTCTGCAGAGGGAGAGTTGAATCCTCCATTTTGTGAAAGGATGACAGAGCAGAGCTAATGCAGATTAGTGCGTTTAAATATCGCTATTTGTGCCGAAATATATATACAATCATCATTTTACAGGGATTTGGTGAGTGTTTAACAATTTTGGCATGTTTTTGTCGAACGCTAATCTGATCAGTAAACAAGTGTTGTAGGATAAAGTAAAAATAAAATTGAGTTCATGTTAATGTGTTTATGGTTTAATATGGGCTTTGTCCTAATCTTTATTCTGTGTAAACATTATATTTGATTTTAACTTGAGTTATATTGTTAATTGTTTTCTAATTAAGTTAATTGCTTTAATGAGAAGGTCAATTCAGCAAAAGGCTGTGTCCTAATTGTTTCTTTTTCAATGAGATGTGCAAACTAAATATGGGAATATTCCTGTTATTATTGTTGGCCTAAAATACAGGTCAGGTTTTTGTTCTGGTGGAACTGAATGTTCTGGAAATCAGTTGATGGCGAGCCCGCCCTGCTGAAAAAAAAAAAAAAAACTGCTAATACCAGCCTAGGCTGGTTGGCTGGTCTTAGCTGGTTTAAGCTGAAAGTAGCTGGTTTTAGCTGGTCTCCCTGGTGGTTTCCCAGCCTGACCAGCTAAGACCAGCCTGCCCAGGCTGGAAAAGTGGTCAAAACCCCTCTAAAACCAGCCTGCCTTCCAGCTATGACCAGCTAAAACCAGCCAAGCAGCCTAGGCTGGTTTACGGATCTGGACACTAATCTCCCATCGTGAAACTACGGTTTTCTGCTACACGAGGTGGATCTCAGCTTTCCAGCTATTTGTTTTCATCATTCTCGGTTGGAAGTACTGTGATATTCCTGGACTGTCTCACGGACCTATTTATATATATGTGCCCTGGACCACAAAACCAGTCATAAGGTTAAATTTGACAAAATGTATACATCATATGAAAGCTCAATAAATAAGCTTTCCATTGATGTATGGTTTGTTAGGACAGGACAATATTTGGCCGAGATACATCTATTTGAAAATCTGGAATCTGAGGGTGCAAAAAAATCAAAAATACTGAAAAAATCACCTTTAAAGTTGTCCAAATTAAGTTCTTAACAATGCATATTACTAATCAAAAATTACATTTTGATATATTTACAGTAGAAATTTAACAAAAAATATTCATGGAACATGATCTTTACTTAATATCCTAATGATTTTTGGCATAAAAGTTGACCCATACAATGTATTTTTGGCTATTGCTACAAACATACCCCAGCGACTTAAGACTGGTTCTGTGCTCCAGGGTCACATATATTTTTTTCCTGCTGCCATCCACGTGGCACGGATTTAAAGGTGCCATAGAATGGAAAACTGTGTGTAGCTTGGCATAGTTAAATAATAACAGTTCAGTACATGGACATGACATACCATGAGTCTCAAACACCACCGTTTCCTCCTTCTTATATAAATCTAGTATTTGCAAAAGACCACCGGAAAATAGGCCAATTCCAACATAACACCGACTGTTACGAAACTTTCCCGAGATCGTTAATAGTTACGCCTCCAACATTTGCATCACCCAATCATCAGTAACTTCAGTACATCAGTAAAACAAGGCAAGCCACTGAAGGGACACGGTTAGCTTAATGCTAATGCTAGCCTGTTACATTGCTAGACATAGGATTTCACTTTCCACATAAACAGAGAGATGACTGCGCTCATGATGGTGAATGATGGAGAAATAACTGCCTGATGATGGCCAATGATTTACAGATCTGGAGAATCACTGACGAGCAGCTGAACTTTTGTGGTAAGTACTTGTGTCTCTGCATTAATGACTTTTACAAACAACTGCAAATGTTTTGTTGTTGTTGTAATGACAACCTTAAAATACAACAGCAGTTTGAACGATTAAAGTAATATACTATAATAATTAATGTAATATACTAAATGTAATATACTAATCATTAAATACCTGACTGAATAGTAAGTTAAAGTATTGAGTGTTTGTCTAATCAGATCATTTAGGTCCATTAACTATTACTCTGACTCCCTTACCAGTGCACTGACTACTGAACTAGAGCTGATTGAGATTTTTTTCCCCTGATAATTATTGTCATCTTAAACAGGAAAAAGTTTCCAAATGCAGAAAAAACTCCTGGTGGAGCAACTGAGATCCATGACACACCGTTATAAAGATGGCGTTTATTAAAGAGGAGAGTGAAGACATGAAGATTGAAGAAACATTCAGAGTCCAACATGAAGATACTGAAGAACAAACAGGTTGGTTTTCATTCTCAAAGATGGACTCTCCTATGAACTGTCCTGTACATTTTCTCAATTAATTTGTCTTTGGCAGGTATGTTTCTACTCTGTCTGCCCTCCTGCAGCTTTCTGTTTTTGAAAAGAATTTCAGCTTCATTTTTTTTATTTCTCTAAAAGGCTATTTTCTACTCTTATAGTGCTTTGATTTAAAAACAGAATTTAAAGAATTGTGTCTTATTTAACATGGATGTTGATGTTCACTGCTAGGATTAAGTAACATTTTTCATATGAAATAGGTAAATAAGGGCTGTGTGCATGTGGACAGCCGTCGCTTTCACTCGACTAGGGCTGCCCCCTTATTAGTTTACTGAATGCTAGTCGTTGAGAAGAGGCTTAGTCGACTAAAATTTCATTAGTTGGTCAGGCACCGAAAAAATGGTCCATGTCAATGATGAACAGACCGTTAACAGCTGGTCCTTGAGGTAGGCCTAATTACGATATATTGGGCAGGAAATAAATACATTTGCCTATCATTCATCAAGCTCACATATGGCTTATCATTTGAAAGTGAAGCATGTAAATAAGCAGCTGACTTCTTCATCTGGTGACTCAAGCTGGGCACACCAGTTTATCAGCTGCCTTAGTATTTAGGGGGCAGCCGTGGCCTAATGGTTAGGGAGTCGGACTTGTAACCGAAAGGTTGCAGGTTCGAGTCTCAGGTCCGGCAGGGATTGTAGGTGGTGGGAGTGAATGTACAGCACTCTCTCCACCCTCAATACCATGGCTGAGGTGAGTCCCTTGAGCAAGGCACCGATCCCCCAACTGCTCCCCGGGCGCCGCAGCCATGGCTGCCCACTGCTCTGGGTGTGTGTTCACGGTGTGTGTGTGTTCACTACTGTGTGTGTGCACTTGGATGGGTTAAATGCAGAGCACAAATTCCTAGTATGGGTCACCATACTTGGCCTCACCTCACTTCCTTTCCTTTCCTTTCCTTTCCTTTTAAGGTGCTTTTTCTAACATTTTTTACAAGTTTTGCCACTTGTATGATAGCTTTGTCTACATCAGCATGAAGGTTTATTGCATCTTTTATGGCAAGTCTGCCTTCTGTCTCGCTAAGAGCATTTGGCATCACAGTATCATGTACTGTACTGAAGGGGTGTTTCTTAATTCAGTTTGATTCCGATTATCATGTCAATGACTCAGTTCAATTCGATATCATGATGCATCACAATTATATTTTTTAATTTTTAATAAGACATGAACATTTTTGATGACAAGGGGGTGAGTACATCATCTGTAAATTTTTGTTCTGAAAGTGAACTACGGGCACAGCTCAGTTGAGCAGAAATGATTTAGCTGGCTTGTCTAAACAAGGAAGTAATCTGTGCATATTGTCAATTGCCTTCAGCCCTGTTTGTTACAACATGCAACATCTCTTGCAGTTGATTAGTGGATATATGATGTAATTGTATGTTAGTTCTAACACTTTACATGTTTGAATGTTTTGATGTCTGATATTTTGTGCTATTAAACTGGGGTTAACTTTTTGTTTCCACCTTAGACCTGATGACACTAAAAGTGGAGAGTGAAGTACTGAATGAAATGGAGTATGAAGATTACAATTTCATAAACGCAGAAAAATCTTTTAGTTGTTCACAGATTAAAAAGACTTCCTCAATAAAAAGCACTCAAAAGCCTGGAGAGAAGCCATACACATGCCAACAGTGTGAAAAGAGTTTCACTCAACCTGGACACCTTGGAGCCCACATGAGAGTTCACACTGGAGAGAAACCTTATGCCTGCCAACAATGTGGAAAGCATTTCAGTCAGAAACTAAGTCTTAAAAGACATGTTGTAACTCACACTGGAGAGAAGCCTTTTACCTGCCAACCGGAAAGGAAGCCTTAATTTCCACATGACAATTCACACTAGAAAGAGCCTTTTCACCTGCCAACAGTGTGGAGTAAGTTTCACTGAAAAAGGAAGCTTTACCAGACACATGAGAATTCACAATGGAGATCAGTCTTACCAAGTGATTAGTGTGGAAAGAGTTTTGATCAACATGAAAACCTTGAAGTCCATAAGAGAGCTCATACAGTGAAACCCTACACATGCTCTGAGTGTGGAAAGAGTTTCGGTCAAAAACGACATTTTGAAGGCCACATGAAAATACACTCTGGAGAGCAGCCCTACACATGTCCTCAGTGCGGAAAGAGGTTTAATTATAAACAACACTTTGACGAACACATAAGAATTCACACAGGAGAGAAGCCTTTCACTTGCCAGCAATGTGGAAGAAGTTTCAACCGAAAAAGAAACCTTAAAGGAACACTCCACTTTTTTTGGAAATAGGCTCATTCTCCAACTCCCCCCGAGTTAATAAGTTAATTTTTACCGTTTTGAAATCCATTCAGCCGTTCTCTTGTTCTGGCGATATCACTTTTAGCATAGCTTAGCATAAATCATTGAATCCTATTAGACCAGTAGCATCGCGTTCAAAAATGACCAACGAGTTTCGATATTTGTCCTATTTAAAACTTGACTCTTCTGTAGTTATATCGTGTACTAAGACCAGCGGAAATGTAAAGCAGCGGTTTTCTAGGCCGATAAGATTGGGAACTACACTCCCATTCCGGCGTAATAGTCAAGGAAGTTTGCTGCCGTAACATGGCCGAAGCAGGCGCAGTAATATCACACAGCACATGTGCTAATGTTTACTTCCGTCAACATATCCAACGTGCATGCACAGCACAGGCAGCGTTCCTCGCCATGGAGACATTTGTGAGAGACGATTTAGAAGATATTTACTTTGGTGCAGATCCTGAACCGTATCAATTTGAACCAGAATTCACTGAAGCTAAGGTTTTGGAACGCGAAAGACAAGAAAGTGTGTCTGAACTGCCTTGGACAGAAGGGATGAGGAGAGCAGATTCGAGCTGGTGGGGCTTGCCAACCCATGCCAACTGAAAGTGAGTGCATGTGTTGTCGCGAGTGGGACCAGGTATTGCCATCGATGGCAAGGGTGAATTTACCTGATGAGGAAGTGGCATGTCGCAACATCCGAGGACTTGGATGCAATGCTGCATCCTGCAATAGTCGATTTTTTTTCCGGTTTGACAAAATAAACTAGAAACAACGTCACACGCCGAGTGGACATAATGGCCAGCTGTCGCAAGAGTAAGTTATTCCTGCAACCACTACATTATATAATATAAAGATTTTAAATGCATACTCTGTCAGTTTGCATTTTCAGGCTTACATTCATGATGTACACTTTTACTCAAAACTGACTTTAAAACACCACCGACTGTTCGCAATACCTTTTTATTTGCAATCATACATGGAATTTGGTCATAGCAAATACTAAGCCAACTGTTCGCCCAAACCTAGTCGTCAGGGATTGCATTTCACAGGTAACGTTAGCAATTAATCATATTTCACTTACAGCCGTGGGCGATGCTCCTCGTTGTCCTGTCTGTAACGTTAGTTTGAAGATTGTTGGGATCGCCGTGTCCTTTAGACGCCGTGCTGTAGTATCGGTAAAACTATCCAAATAGTCATCTGGTTAAAATCCTCGGAGCAAACACGCCATTTCTTGATCGTTTCTAACGGTGTTTTGAGATCCATGTTCAGAGCAGCCAGCCATTGATTCATTAGTCGAAATTGCTTTTTTTTTCGTGGGAATTCTATGAAAGATGGTAGTAGAGTACGTCTTCGACTTACTATCAGCCCCTTACAATGCACATAACCATAGCTAATCACACACAGGTAAATCCAGCCACTAACAATTTACCAGCTGCAACTCTGACAGCTGCAACAACCGGAATTACACAAACTTAGCACCGGTCACATTGGAAGTTACCGAGCTGGGATCTAATTTCAGGCGCTGTGTGATATTACTGCGCCTGCTTCGGCCATGTTACGGCAGCAAACTTCCTTGACTATTACGCCGGAATAGGAGTGTAGTTCCTAATCTTATCGGCCTAGAAAACCGCTGCTTTACATTTCCGCTGGTCTTAATACACGATATAACTACAGAAGAGTCAAGTTTTAAATAGGACAAATATCGAAACTCGTTGGTCATTTTTGAACGCGATGCTACTGGTCTAATAGGATTCAATGATTTATGCTAAGCTATGCTAAAAGTGATATCGCCAGAACAAGAGAACGGCTGAATGGATTTCAAAACGGTAAAAATCAACTTATTAACTCGGGGGGAGTTGGAGAATGAGCCTATTTCCAAAAAAAGTGGAGTGTTCCTTTAACAGCCACACGAGAGTTCACTCTGGAGAGAAGTCTTTTGTATGTGGTCACTGTGGAAAAAGTTGCACTTCAATACCACATGAGGTTTCACACATGAGAGAACTGTATTTTTAAGTTATCAGTGTACTATCAGTACTTACACATGACTAGAGTGTTTTGTTTTCTCACCTGAGCTCTTTCTTCCTGTCAGTTTGTCTGTCATGTTTGTTTTAAGCCCAAGTCATGCCATCTCTGTTGCTGTAGGTACATTTGTTTTCATAATGGACTCTTCAATGGAAAGCAACATGAGTCATTTTTCATCAGTAAAGTTCTGTAAAGTACCACCAACATCAGATCAACTCATTCTCGGTGTAGGGAGCATTGTGATGCTGCACCAGAGCTACATGACAGAAGGACTGAATTACCTCTGCTCTTCAATTTATATCAGGACTGAAGCTGGTAAAGCTGTTTTTGAATTAGTTTATTCATTATCTGCTGACATCTTGATAGATTTAATAGTCTTTTATTTGTAGTCTATTTCAGTGTTACTCAACATTAAGTAGGGCAGCTTAGATAAAATGTTCACTTTATCAAGCCATTCTAAGAAGGATGGGGCTTGGTTTCAACCAGACTCCGAGACAAAGGCAGTTTTATAATTTCTAGATAAACTGAGCAGCATGTCAAAACACACCACAAGCACTCATGGTCGTTAATTTTAATGATCTATCGTCGATACATCCTGTATTATTTTTATCTATCAAGAAAGGTCCATGAGCTGGGACTTGAAATTGGGACACCCAGATCGCAATGGTGCTACATGTTGGTGCACTGCCCACAAGGCTATTGGCACCAACATGAGAGCCTTTTGATTATCATGTACATTGTTTGTTTGTTTTTAGTAGATACTTATTTTAAACAAAATATAAAAATGGTTTAAGGGGAAAAACTCTGAACCCACATACAGTATATTTTATGTCACATAAAACATGTGATCTTACCTCTCAATATTCATATCTAATTGTGGTGCACTGATTAAATTTGTGTACTGCTTGGTGCAAATCAGTATATTAATGTCATTAAACTCAATCCAATGTATATGATTTACAACTGAATTGCTCTGCAGTGCATTAAGAAAAAACACTGCCTGTATCCAAGCTGTTCCTGCAAGTTTAACAACAAAATAAATGTTTTCCCTGATTATTTTACCAACTTGGCCTAGCTTAGTCCATTTTAACAACTTGGCTTATCTTAGTGCAGCATTACGGTAAAACTAGAACAAGTGTACCAAACATGAACAATATCTTCCACCTAACAGCTTAACTTGAACATAAAAACTAAACAAAATATATTGTCGCTACCTGTATTTTTCGGGAGTTGTATTACCACTGTATTTGGCATTTATTTTGAGTAATATTTTATTATAGTTTTGTTATTATATAAGCAATTTTAAGTAAGCCATGTTTTTTTTATATAAAAAGTATAAAACTGCTTTAAAAATATACAATATAATTCTATATCATATTTAAATACTGCCGATCAGTAATATTGCCAATTATGTATAAAACCTCACAAATGTTTACAATATTTAAACATCCCTAAATACAGGATTTTGTCAGTAATAAGACCTAAGCCGATGCAAAGGCCACTCACGTCAGCTTTCAGACACAACTATGACAGTATAAACCTACGCATTCAGTTTAACTGGCAGGCGATTAGGAAAACCCAATACAAACCAGTCATGGTAAAGCATGTGCTCCAGGGGAATCCTGCACTCTGGACGACGCTGCAGACAAGCCCACAAAAAATTATGCATTCTGTACGGGAAAAAAGGAGAGAAATTAGATTACTACCTTAACCAATATGCTATCTTTAACTTTTTACACAACTTAATTCATGCTATATAATTACTCAAATAATATAAATCTCGCCTTTCGACACAGCAAATACAGACTGGTTGTTGCCCAAGCAGTATAAGTCTTTGTCTGTTGGAAAACGCCCATGCAGCATTGTGAACAGGAGCACCCCAAGTGAATACACTGTTGCAGGCTATTCATGGTATCTGCCTCTGTCAAAAAGTCTGGAGCGAGGTACGGTTTGGTGCCTGGGGGAAAGAAATTATGTTAGACATTTACAACACCACGCATGTTACAGGATACATGCATATACAGGATGTGCCTGAGTGAGCTAATCAATTTGATAGCAAAGCGATGCATGATATTTACCACAGAGGACAGTGTAGCCTGAATCCCTGAGGGCTCCACATCCGAAGTCAATTAATTTGATTTTCAATGTTGTCGGGTTCATGAGCACGTTTTGCAGCTTGATGTCACGATGGAAAACACCGCGATAACAACAAAAGTTTGCTGTGTAAATGGCTTGCCACATTATGTACTGTGTGATCTGCTCGTTGATCGCACCTCCGCTGCATTGGAGAAATGTTTGCAAATCCATGCTTGGCACGGGACGCTCTATGACCATGAGGTAATAGTCTGGGTCATCCTGCCAGTCCAACAATTCAATGATATGAGGACAGTTGGGTTCCCTATTGACGATAACTGCCAACGCAATCTCTAAGGGAAGAGGTTTCGGATTAAAAGCCTAGAAAATAAAAATATGAAAATTAGATTGGGGTCTTTTGCCACACTGTTGTATATGATTTACATCAATATTAGATGTTATTATGTTATATCATAAGAGGGTAAACAGTGAATGAGAAAAAAAATGCAGAGAGTAAAGCATACTTAAAGAGATGATATATGTTGTATCTTTTCTCTTTGAAACATATTTCACCGCCACCTGATTAATAAAACAAAGAATAAACAATTAGCAATGGACAGAGGTGATTTCATTAAAATCATGAATCTGAAAAGAAGTAAATCAACAAGCAGTAACGTAAAACCTAGTAAAGCGTGTTTGTTCATTCTGACTGTTTTAAAAGTTTTACATTTCTAACTAGTGAACATAAGATACATTAAAATGGCTTACAATAAGTTAAAAAAAACCCATACCTTTAGACCATCCTTGATGCGAATCCCTTTTCGCACGGAACCAGCTCCTTCACCCAGCCTGCCACCAAATTTGTACCGGGAACAAATTGATCTGTTAAAAGAATATCAATGTGACAATGACATTTCATTTTTATTCATTTGAGACACTGGAAGATTATTTAAATAAACTTCAACAAAGCTAAAGGGTGATTCAAAGTATTTAAAAAACTTACATAATACAGCTGTATTGGTTTTCAACAGTAAACTTACCTTTGTCCTGCTCAAAGACAGCATCTTCTTGAGTACGCATTGCAGAATGCCCCAATCTACTTTGGGATGACCTGCCCAGTCTTCTTTGTGATGCCCTTTGTGAAAAATCCATTGTTCTTTTTTGGGACGCACTGCAGAGGCAATGTCCCTCTCGGCTTTGGGACCCACCGCAGAGGCAATGTCCCTCTCAGCTTTGGGATGCACAGCAGATGAGTGTCCCTTTCGGCTTTGGGACGCAGAACAGATGCAAGGTCCATCTCGACTTTGGGCCGCACCGCAGAGGCAACGTCCCTTTCGGCTTTGGGACGCAGAACAGAGGCAATGTCCATCTCGACTTTGGGACGCACCGCAGAGGCAACGTCCCTTTTGGCTTTGGGACGCAGAACAGAGGCAATGTCCCTCTCGACTTTGGGACGCACCGCAGATGCAACGTCTCTTTCGGCTTTGGGACTCACTACAAAGGCAATGTCCCTCTCGACTTTGGGATGCACCGCAGATGCAACGTCTCTTTCGGCTTTGGGACGCACTACAAAGGCAATGTCCCTCTCGACTTTGGGACGCACCGCAGATGCAACGTCTCTTTCGGCTTTGGGACTCACTACAAAGGCAATGTCCCTCTCGACTTTGGGATGCACCGCAGATGCAACGTCTCTTTCGGCTTTGGGACGCACTACAAAGGCAATGTCCCTCTCGACTTTGGGACGCACCGCAGATGCAATGTCCCTTTTGGCTTTGGGATGCACTAAAAAGGCAATGTACCTCTCGACTTTGGGACGCACTACAAAGGCAATGTCCCTCTCGACTTTGGGACACACCGCAGACTAAACGTCCCTTTCGGCTTTGGGACGCACTACAGAGGCAATATCCCTCTCGACTTTGGGAAGCACCACAGAGGCAACTTCCCTCTCAGCTTTGGGACGCACTGCACAGCCAATGTCCCTCTCTGCTTTGGGTCTCACAGCAGAGTTAGGCTCAATCCCAATTCTACCCCTTACCCCTACACTTAGCCCTACCCCTCCGTTTGGCGCGTTCACGTGAAGGGGTAGGGGTGTCTCATTTCTCTTTTGGTTGGAGGGGTAGGGGTAAGGGGAAGGGCCAGATAGCCCTCCAAGCGAAGATTTTTCAGGACCTCACTTCAAACGAAGGGCTAAGAGAAATTTCCAACATGGCTGCTCACTCGAGCAAGCAGACTCGTAAATATAAGTAATTTTTGCCTTTAATAAGGATTTTCATGACAATGTTTCATTATATGTATATTACCTTCAATCTTGTGTTTGTGTTTATGGTGTTGTTTTGTAAATAAACGTTTGCCAAAAAATCGCTAAAGTTTGCTAACAGATAGCACTGATTGCACGATATTACAAAATATATTTTTATGTCATATACACTTGACTGCATGTTAGAAACATGAAAGACCAGTGGCACGGCAATTTGCAACGGTGGTGTAGTGGAGGGTGTACGCAGGTATACGGTGTAGACACACTTCCACTTTTTAAATCCCCTCTGATGCGCATTATTCAGTAGTGTCCTGCATTCGCCAAAATCATGGCAGTCCACCACATCCAGTCATGTGAATAAATGTAAATATTCGCTAAAAACACCCAATAAAGGCAGTGATGATGCAGTCAGGACCGTGGAGCCGGCTTGCTTTGAAATGTATTTGATGATTGCGCCTAATGCACCTGCGCCCGATATGTCTACCGCACCAGTAATTTAAATCAGTACATAATAATAAAAACGATACCTTACAAATAAAAAGAAGCTGATTTTTTACGATCAGAAATTTCTTAAACAAGTGAACCCCTGTAAACATTTTAGTCCAAGGATCCAGAAAACGAACGCGTTCAAGTTGAAAACGAAATTCACAAATGAAGCATATATACTTCTCCAGGCACCACTACACTGATTAGCAATTTGCCGCGCATGTGATAATGCGTTGTTTGTTTTGCTTACGGCCACATGTGAATGAACGGTGTGTACACCGTACATTTGTACTTTTTGCAACATGACAACATTTTGACATCTTGGAATGAGTGATAAACATCTGCGCATGTCCTCTGACGTAACATTAGGAACTAGCGACAACCTATGATGACGTATAACAGTGTTGTAGTGGTGTCCCATTTCTTAGGGGAAATATTTTAGCCCTTCCCCTTTACACTTTGTTTCAAGGGACAAGGGGAAGGGGCGAGGGGTAGGCGAAGGGGTAGAAAATAGAATTGGGATTGGGCCTTAATTTCCTGATATACTCTAAGACTCACTGCAGAGGTAATGCCCTCATCTGTAATGTGAACCACTGCACAGTCAATGGCATTGTGTGCTGTGGAGTTCAGTGAAGGCTGTCATCTGCAGACAAAGCATCGTCATTTGCAGGCAAACGCACTGGAGACTCAGTGGTTTCATCTGCAGGCAAACGCATTAGAGACTCAGCATCGTAATTTGTAGGCAAACACAATGGAGACTCAGTGGTGTCATCTGCAACTAAATGCACTGAAGGCTCAGCAGGGTCATCTACAGACAAACACACCGAAGAGTCAGAGCTGCCATCTACGGATAAATGCACTGGTGTGACGAGGACTGCAGGTTGGAGGTCTTCTTGTTCAGGCTGATTATCAGCAACAGGGATGACTTCCCTAACATCTGAAATGCAAAAAACATATTCTAAAACTCATATTGAAGAGTTTCTTCATTTAGGGCCACTTTTAGGGGAGAGCAGCGTAAATTGAGCCAGTTTTTACTTGTGCTGGGTTTAAAGTGAGCACATGATAATAATGAAAAAAAAAAGTGGTCTCTTGGCACAACTTGCACCCACTGAGGGGTAAATTGAGCCTAGGGAGAGGTTAAGTTGTGCCACATGGAGTTAAACTGTGCTACTGATTATGCTGAAGTAAAACTAAACATTTTCACCTCATGCTATATCAAAAGAAGAGAAATTCAATAAAAAAATACTACTTAAGATCCATTTCCCCATGACCCTAATAACGTCATGTAGGTTTGGATAATAGATTGGATGGATGACTTATTTAAAGTCTTATTTAAAGATACGGTTCATAGCTCTGAAGGCGTTTTATGAATTATTTTGAAAAAATCAGCACAAAAAGCTGAAATTTAACTATTTAAAAAAAAAATCGGACTGCAACTGATCTTACAGAAATGGGCTAATAGTACTCAACATCCCACTTATAATTGTTGCAGGGAAAAACAATTTTATAAAAACGTCAATGGCCAAGTTTTATAAAGAAGGCCTTTTTAAAATCTACAAAAAAAGTGAAGTTCAAAACAAAGAACATAATCAGATTTATGTGTGGTGTAAGCTTTGAAATCATAAGTAGGCTCAAATGACCCTACTCCTACAATTTTAACAAAATTGTATCATCCAGTACTTTAGAGCTAACATCGTGCTAACATTATACCCTCATATTACTTTTAATAAAGGGTAAAGGGTGAGCAAAATGTTTAAATCTTCAAATTTTGTTTAAGGTTGTCTAGAAACACTCTTCCCTACTTGGTATCTTGGCATAAAATTTAACTTTTCTACTCTTCAATGAAAAATTGATTTATTTTAGATCTTAAAATTCTATTGACTGGTTTGGCAATGACACATAAGAAAGCTATCCTTATATCAAAATCTGAGGGGGGAACATTTTTCTGCACAATTTTTTTTTTATCTTAGCCAGATATTGTCCTAACAAATCATACATCAATGGAAAGCTTATTTCAAATAAAACAAAAATACTTGTTTTGTGGTCCATGGTCACATATATACAAAACTGCTTAAGAACAATTAAGAACACGTTCCCTATTGGTTAGCCAGGAAAGTTTTCTTTACGTAAATAGAACGTTCCCAGAATGTTCCCATTCGAATAATAAATAAAGTAAAGTAAAGTAAAGTAAAGTAAAATAATAATAAAGTAAATAGAACGTTCCCTTTAGGTTAGGGGAACGTTCCGGGAACCTACTGGGAACATTCCCAGAACTTTGTGGGAACGTTCCCAGTAGGTTTCTAGAACGTTCCCCTAACCTAAAGGGAACGTTCTATTTACTTTATTATTTATTAACCAACAGAGAACGTTCTTGGAAATGTTCCCAGAACATTCTCCTAACCTCTACATCATGATGCCATTACATAAATAATCAGCCAACAAACCACTTTTACTATGTTGTTTATAGATCTTATAAACCATGAATGTAATATTATTAAAAGTAAATATAATTTGCATTTAAAGAAACAATCTCCGAAACAGGACACAAACAAATGTACATATTTGTACAAACATATGTAAATATTTACATATATTTATATTATATTATATTATAACTTAAAACAAAATTGATGTCAATAAATATGTATAAAACTGTGGAAACTTTTCCTCTGTAAGGAAACTTCACCATCATCTGCAAACCAAAAGTAGTGCTAAAGTCCAACTAAAGATATAGCAGAGATCATACAGTCTTTATTTATAGTGGTATTAAAACACATTAGGCATAATATTAAGAAATGTTCATTGTGCAATAACAAAATTCTCAAAATGAAGATATTATAATATATATAATTATATATATTATTATATAATTATAATTTTATATAAGTAAGTGATATGTCAATAAATATGTTAATGGATTTGAATTTGAGTTTGATTTTTTTTTTTTTTTATGGGGCTAAGCCATAAAAAAATTTTGCTCCACATATTGTTTTATATCTACTACAAGTTGATCCCTGATTCCCCTATTATTCAAGATGCCAGAGTTTAGTCTGCAGAGTGTGTTTTTTGGTTTATTCTCTAAATATAAATAAAGTTATATTAATGCATGATCAGATATATTAATTAATCCTATGTCGCAATTTTTAATTCTAAATTTGTCTTTTCCAAATGTAAGTAATCAATTCTTGAATAGGATGTATGCGGTTATGAATCTTATGTATAGTCTCTTTGTCCTGGATGGAAGTCTCTCCATACATCTATCAGACCTATTTCTTTTAACATTGTATTTATTTGTTTTTTTAATGGACTCGCTAGTTGTGTGTAAGGGTTCGAAGAATCTAATTTAGGGTCTAACAAAACATTAAAATCCCCCCCGCAAATAAAGATGCCTTGCAATTCAGATGCTATTAGATCTATCAAAGTCTTAAAAAAGGAGCATTTACTGCCTGGAGGGGCATAGACATACAGTCAGAACACTGTCACATTAAACTGATTTGGCAGTTTCACGCACTAGTCTCGCGATAGGTTGCATGAAAAACATGCATGCTATTAAAATAATTTTAGATTTTAAAAAATTCATTCAATGCACTGTGTACTAATTTGTTTACTCTTGATTGCAGCTTACTTTTAATTATAAATAAATAAGTTTCGATGACGGTCTTATTAGGTATCCTCCACTCTATTCTGTGCTGTGCAGACCGAAAGTCACAGTTGTTATGTTTAGGTGCAGAAAGTTTTAATGTCAACCATATATTAAAATGCAAAAAGAAAAACAGAAATATGTTAAAAATAGCTCATAAAGTATGAGTTTGAGCTCATAAAGCAGTGCTAAAGGTCACATATTGTACACCTTTCTAGAGGTTTAATTCTACATGTTGATGTCCTTATGTACATACATGTTTATTTATTAAAAAATATATATATAAATTGGTGTAGTGTAAATATATAGTGTAAATTGGTGCTGCTGCCATTCTGGGGATTCTTATCCTTTCCGCAAATTCCCTCTCAGACATGGAATGTGGGACAATCAGTAGATTTTGTGTTGTCCCAGCTATACAGGAGGGGAAAAGACATGAGATCATGAGAAAGAACAGTTTGCTTAAAAGCACAGAAACTTCCTATCTGAACATGGTCTAATAACTGACTTGAATCAAGTCTCTTTGTTGTTAAAAGGGCTGTGTGCTCCTCTAAGACTCCTGTTAATGTAAACTGAATTATCTGACAGAATATGTGAAGTAATTAGATGTAAAATGTATGAAAATATGTATGTAACTAGGTCATAATAGTGGACAAACTATCCGAGGGCAATGTTTATGCAGAGGTTAGCAGTTGAAATCCTAACAACACCACAACTGAGCACAATACTCAGCAGTGCCCATTATGCCTAGTGCATAAACCAATCTCAGAATCAGTAAAAACCCACAATATCTGAATCAGAGTTAAAATATAATTTTGTTAGCTGCATAATGTGGTGCCTTTCAAACAGAAATACTCATTGTTGCAGTACTGAGTTGCGGGAAAAAAAGTTGAATGTTATATAACTGAATAATAGCAACACAAAAGCAACCTTAACACTGCAAACTCAGGTGCAAATAATTATGAAGAAGGTTATTAAAGTAGCTAATTGCTTTACAATGTAGCAAAATGTAGAACAGTCTCATTGAACATCTGTTTGTCTCAATGCAGCAACAAGACATAGTATTTGCCTCACATTGGCTACTGATTTTTATTTATTTTTTACTGATACTGTATAACTTAGTAGAGATGTATCCCAGACAGTATCCCCAGACATGCCACGCTGGCCAGAGGAAAACCGGATCTGGGCTAACTCTGATGTTGTTGTTGTTGTTTGGGATGCGATTTTTGCACCCTTTAAGAGTCTTTTTCGCCTCTTTTTTTCTAATGGTTAAAAATCGCTTTAATGTTTAAATTGGCAAGACTTAAAAACTCACTCTGTGTTAGACTTTGCAAATAATCCGTGAATCACATGCATGAGCCAGAGAGTGTAGCCTTCTCCGGCGAACCTAAAATAGTCCTGCACCTGCAGATTGTCCATCTTGTGCAAGTCTGTTTTGTATTAAAGTATTGAACCTATCTGCCCGAGAGTTCAGCCTTCTCTGTCACTCCATTGGCACAATCAAATTGTCAAGGTCTCAATAATGATTTCAAACAACACAAATCCAAGTCTGCTGTTTGAAAATAGCACGGATCATACCGAACCAATTCAAACGGACCATGTGATGTCACTATGCTTTATCGCCGCCAACTACCAGAGGAAGATCAGTAAAGGATACAATATGCCCTGGATACGTTGTTCTGTTAGCTGTAACAAGTCATCAGGAAAAAAACAACAGCTATAACTTTATTCGATCTCGACACTGCTTGATGTGGGCCGGTATGCATTAAGGCTGCACGATTAATCACACGATGTTGTGAGGCGCGTTTAGTCAATGAAGCCGGTACTTTGATTAGTAGTAAATCTCCAGCACGTGCGTTCAGCGTTCAGCTGGAGCAGCCGTAAATCACTGACAAGCTACGCCAAATCGCGCTCAAAATTCGGCAAAATCGTGCGTTCGACCGCATTCGATTTTGAGCGTGATTTGGCGTAGCTTGTCAGTGATTTACGGCTGCTCCAGCTGAACGCTGAACGCACGTGCTGGAGATTTACTACTAATCAAAGTACCGGCTTCATTGACTAAACGCATACTATGCATATAGTCTTTAGCATACCAGTGTCATGCAGGTGCTTTTCACAGCAAGGGCGTTTTTTTTCGGCACAATTCCCCCTCGTTAGCGTGATTCCCTACACCTGTCTAATTAGTGTGCCTTTATAATTCTTCAAGGTCTTAAGGCCTTCATCGAGCGACTACATTTACAATCATTTAAACTTTTTGTCCTAAACATACAAAGTCAAAGACAGTGTGGATAGTGGTAGTAAAAATGTTTATTTCAATTCATTTTTAAATCTCATTTAGATGTGCTGTGTCTGTTGTCATATCAGATACAAATATGACGACGAGCATAGGAGAAGTGACATCTTTGGTCTCCATGAATCCCTTTAAGACAGTGGTTCCCAACCACGTTCCAGGAGGCCCCCCAACACTGCACATTTTACATGTCTCCTTTGTCTGACACACCCATTTCAGGTCATGGATATTATCCAGGATTAAGGAAACATAGAAAACATGCAGGGTCGGGGCCTCCGGGAATGTGGTTGGGAACCACTGCTTTAAGCTACTCAGGTATTTTAGTAATTAAATATACCTCCTTTGCTTTTTCAAGCCAGTTGATAGGCACCACATCCACTCTGTTGTCCTCAGGGAATTTAATCACTGTGTATCTCTGAAAGAAAAAACATAATGAGGGGCTTAAGTGCAATTAAAGTGATCTGCACTTGAAACCCCTTTGGCTCCAAATCCTTGATAACTGAGATACTGCACACCATAACAAATACACAAGCATTTAGTTCAGTGTCTCCAGTTCCTTATAGCATGATACCTATATTCCACTCTCACCATTAACTTTAGCTGGCATTCTGCTATATACAGTCAAGTCCTAGCATTCTGTCTCCTTGACAGTTTACAGATATCACTATGAATGTTGCATAAGGGAAAACTGGTGTCTTTACCTTCCGATATCGGCAAGCAAGGGTGAAAGCCAAGTTGTCAAACTTTCGTTGGTTCCAGCGCATGGCCATGACCGTCAGCATGTCTATGCGTCCTGCAGAAATTTAAAATATGAATAGGAGAAGAAACTGAGTGTGCAAGTCAAGTCAAGTCACCTTTATTTATATAGCACTTTTAATAATACATATTGTGTCAAAGCAACTGCACAGTATTTAAACAGCACAATAGTGTGAAGGTAAAATTTGAAGTGGGTGGGTCTTCTTGTCCCACCCATATACAATGGGTACATGGTACCATATTTTCCATCTATGTGGGTTATGATGCTTACACACACACACGTTACCGATGATACTCCTTTGCAAGATGCAAAAAGGAAGTTACACAAAACAACCTTGTACATACTTAGGCTATGTATCCAGATACATTTGAAAACGGAGTTTTCGTTTCAAAACGCTCTCCGTCCACACTAGCGTTTCCAAGCGTTTTCCGAAAGTTTCTCATCCACACTGAAACGTAGGAAAATATCAAATTCGCCTTACCGCGCATGCGTAAAGCCTCCAAAATTATACAGACATATTAAGTTTTCACGCAATTCTTCTGGTGGGATAATTTACGGAAATATCTCATCATCCACTGACGCGTCTATATCGCGCTCATTCATATTTTATCTGAAAAGCAGTTGTCGTCATGTTTTGCAGGACAGCAACTGTGAGTACATTTTCTGTCATCATTTTAGGACTGTAATTTGTGGAGTATACAAGGTAAATCTCTTTAGCAGCAGTGTGACAGTGAATAGCACAATATGCGTCACATGACTAAATATGCGTCATCGTTTTCAAAAGCCTCCATTTTCACAGTCCACACTACAACGCGAAAACGGCGTTTTCAAATTTATCCACTTTGGAGAGCGTTTTCAAAAAGCTCCGTTTTCCTTGACAAAAACGCCGTCTCAGTGTGGACGGAAGGCCAAAACGGAGAGAAAAAGATGCGTTTCAAACGAAAACGTATTAGTGTGGACATGGCCTTAATTTCACACAATGAAATATTAAGACACCTACTATCAAGCCACGCAAAGTGGGCTTTCTGTCTGAGCCGGGTGTGTTCACAAGGGCTCTGAAGCAACTGCACGTGAGAGACAGAGTCATGTAGGCAGTGTCTCCCTCCAGTAGAACTACCTCAAGGAGTATCATCTCCAAAACTTCCATGGGTAACTGAAATGTATTTACAAAAGGAATAACCATTCAGTGGCTTGAATAGAGCATAGAGACACAAATCATAATCTGAAAACCAAGGCCACCATTGACTTTGTATTGCAGGAAGCTGTTTTCTTGTCATTTCCGACTTATACTGTAACAAAAACAAAGTCTAAAAGCTGCTATGTGACAAGGTGTACAGTAAACAAGCTAAAAAAACAGAACCAGTTAAGCTGTCAACCCCCAAAAAACAACAAACACCTTGTCACATAGCAGCTTTCAGATATTGTCCTATTTTTTTTTTGTTATAAGTCAGAAATGACAAGGTGGCAGCTTCCCACAATACAAAATCAATGGAGAGCGTTGGATGCTCAGACCCCCCCCCCCCCCCCCCGAAATGGCCTAAATACGCTTGGTCTCTATATTACAGGATTCTGGTACTTAAAGGGATAGTTCACCCAAAAATGAAAAGTTGATGTTTATCAGGGCATCAAACATGTAGGAGACTTTTGTTTCTTCAGTAGAACACAAACAATGTTTTTTTTTAACTAAAACCGTTGCCGTGTGTCAGCCATATAAATTGAAGTTAAAGGGACCCACAGCTTTTGAGTGTCAAAAAACAGCAGTTTAAGTTAAAAATCTTCATTTGTGTTCTACTGAAGAAACAAAGTCACCTACATCTTGAAAGCCCTGGGGGTAAGCAGATAAACATCAAATTTTCATTTTTGGGTGAACCATCCCTTAAAGAAATGAAGACAACTTACATCCAAAAGGTGCCACTGAGTCCTGTTTGGCCTGAAAGAACATCATATAATACAAATAAGTCCATAAATACAGCAAAAGAGTACAAAAATGTCTTCTAAAATCTCATACATGTACATTCTCTGTAATATTCTTCTTCTGTCTCTTTCTTTCCTGTCTTTCTTACTCAGATCTATAACAAAAGTAGCACAGGTAGGTATGTGTAATAGTTATTTTAAATGTAATTAAAATGTTCATGAAAGAAAGAACAAACCTCAAGGGGAAATTTTCCAGGAGGAGGAGACACCACCATCTTCTGATGCAGGGCATGTCAGTCTGACATAAAAAGAAACAAAGAGTTACTTACTTTTTGCTTACTTTTTAAAAATATGGGGTGTTACCATTGCAGATTTCACTTAGCCTACCTCTGTAAAATCAAAGGCCCCTGATGTCACAAAGCACAGTGAATACTAAAATGGTAAACATCAGGGCTGGATTTAGCCAGCCCCAGTAGGGGGTGCATGTAGAATATTGGGGGGGCAAGTGTGGGTGAGCTTCTCCAATCATCTATGCAAAGAAAACTGTACTTACTATACTGTCATCATATCAGTCCACGTATCCCTATCTCTATCTTCTCCTTTGATCCATTTGATTTGTCTTATAGGTTTTATGTTTGATGCCCTGCCCTCTGCATTTACCCTGGCTTGGGACCGGCACAAATAGGACCCTGGCTTGTGCCCTTTTGAGACTGCATTTATGTTTTTTTGTTTGTTTGTTTTTTACAAATTTGTTTTAATTTTTACTTTTTCAATGTGTCTGTCTGTCTGTCTGCTTGTCTATCTGTCTATCTATCTATCTATCTATCTATCTATCTATTTTTTCTTTTTTTGTGTATTTTTTGTCATTTTTATTTCTTAGTTCTGTACACACTACACAGCATGGCTTATAACAATCATTAAAGTATGAAGGTAAAACAGTAGCAAAACCCGAAAGTACCTGACCAATAAACAACGGTAGCCATCGCAAACTGCAGTACAGTAAGAAACATTTTAATGCATGTGTATTAGTTATTAGTAAAACACTGAAAACTATTTATATTGAATATCCTTAGCTTTTATGGGACTTTGCACTGCATTAATCTTGTCATTGGTTCATGGAGCTCTCAATAATTATGATGGCCATTTAAAATGTAACATTGTTTAATATGCCTATTATTCCAGAGCAAAAATGCAAATTAGAGGCATTTAGTAGCTAGAAAGATAATATTCATATGTAATGTCGTGGTTTAATCACTAGATGCCCTTAGGGCTTTTTTAATAAATACTTTAGCTCTAGTTTCTCAAAACAGTAATGTTGGTCATAACTGCTTATGTTTTAAGATTTTGCTTTTTAATGTACATTTAGGACTTCTCAAGCACTCGATTTTTATACTTTTTTATTGTTGCATTTAAAACGGTTCGTTAATGGCATTCCATGTAATCTTATACTATTCATAAGCACAAGTTAATATGAATAAAGACAACCAAATAAATTTTTTAAAAAAATTATATTTAAAAAAATAATAGAATTGAGTTATTGGCAACTCTGGTACAGCGATATTCATTGGTCAGGCATCGACCAATAAAATGACTTCATTCCCACCCTAGCCCCGCCCCCGACTCTGCTCTCTCACGTCTGCATTTACAAGTGCGCGAGTGAGTTTTGCTGCAGGAATATCGCAAAAAGAGTAGCAAAAGTCAATTTGAAGTTGTACTGCCAGATCCGAGAGGTTGTAATTGATGACTTGAGGTTGTAGAGTAAAACTGAAGTAAAGTGCAAAGGCTAATCATTTGTGCCAATGTGTCATACACAGTTGTGTCTTTCATTTTGTTTATGAGGATGTCATTTTACACATTTGTAGCTATTAATTTGAAACTTCAAATTCAAAACACGGGTGTTATGATCCTTGTCTGTGTGTGCAAATCGAAAGATTCAGCTTTTCAAATCAGGGCCGGAGTTCAAATATAAGCTTACAAATACGAATATTAATATGACAAGTTTTCACATTCAAATCAACAAGCTCTCGAGCTACTTTTTTTCCTTCATAAGAGAGAGAAGAGAGAGAACAAGAACAGAGTTGTAGTAATCAAATAATTCCGGTGAGAGACCGCGAAAGAAAAGTTACTTCGAACGATGTCTGAATTTTGAGCTCTGCTGCCTTGCCGTGACTGTGAGCGAGTGAGACGAGCAAGCGAGTATAGCCACTCCCTCCCTAGTCCCTACGCATCTACCAATCAGTAGCTAGTTTGAAAGCGAGCAGCGAGTGCTCTGACGATTTTTCTTTAAATTTGTATGAAATTCGGAATTTTAATTTGCATGTCTTCACATTTGGGGGGGCAGTCACAGCATTTAGGGGGGCATTGCCCCACCTTGCCCATGCCTATGTCCGGGCCCGGTAAACATTAACACATACATTTACTGGTAGTAAACAACACAACTTAAAAAAAAAAGAAGAAAAAAAAAGAAAAAAAAACTTACCATCAGGACAAAGACACAACAGCTGTTGATGAGATGTTGCCGTGGAAGGCCCTGTTGAAGTTACCATGCAAGGTTAAACTACTTTGTAAAAGTCTAAGATTTTCCAATGTTTCTACAGTTATTCAAATAAACAATGGTACCATAATGTCGTTGATTATTAAAAACACTTAAATTAAATATAGGTTAGAACCAGAACTTCCCATTAGTATCGGCGGCTGCTGTTCTTTCCGTTTTCCTTTGGACCAAATCCTGAGCATGTTTAATGCTTTGGCTTTTTTAGATTTTGTTTATTTGCGTGGCTTGTTTTGGGATTTTTTTTCACGTTCATGACTTTCACTGTTTATATATGTGTTTTCCTCACTTTTTTGAGATTGCGTTCATGTCACTTTTTGAGATTGTGTTCATGTGACCTTTTTGAAATTTTGTTCATATTCATGACCTTTTGAGATTTTGTTCATTTTCATGAATTTTTGAGATTTTGTTCATGTCTTTTTGAGATTTTGTTCATGTTTTTGAGTTTTTGTTCAGGTAATGAGAGTTGATTTGTGTTCAGGCCATTTCAAGTGAACAGGACAGTACAAAATGACAAGAAAGTGTGAGGAGTTGAGAGTAGTGTTGCTTTCGTCAACGAAAACTATGACTAAATATCGTCGTCAACGAACCTTTATCACATGACGAAAACGAAACGAAACGAAAATGCTGGTCATGTGACGATGACTATAAAAAAATGTATAATGCAATATCGTTAACGAATAAAAACGAGACTAAATGTGGTTTACAAAATAAAAACTATGTTAAAACGTCTCTTCATTTTCGGCGACGAAAACGAGACGAAACAAAATGTTATAACGTTAGATTGATGTGCGCATGCCCAGTAGCCAGAGCTGTATCCCTTCTAGCCTAAACCACAGGCGACATCACTTTCTCAAGCCACACTCGCGGCTACAAACAAAGTTAGGTTTGACACAGAGAAAGGGGCAGACGGTCAGCTGTGGTTCATCTTTGGGAGAAAAAGAAGAAACGACTCTACATTTTTTCCTACTTTTTAGGAGTGATGGAAAAATGAAGCTTTTCGAAGCACCAAAGCGTTCCCCTCAACTGTATCGTAAAAAGCTTTATAACTCGAAGCTTTTCAACACGTTGCACACTAATGACATCTTGTGGTCAAACGTTTTTTTTGCGTCCCAGATGTCAAAGCGATTTTTGGACAGTTTCATAAAATGAATCAATTTGTGCTACGAAAACCATAATAAATATTTTACTCACACAAATGAATTTATCTGTAAATCTGTATCTGTAAACTTATCTGTAAATAAACTTATAAAAGTACAAGATTTTGTGTAGCCATAGAGGATCAAAGTAAATTAAGGATATTGTTAAATTGATTAATACTATTATTAATTAGAAGTGCTTTTCGAACATATGTACATAGGTACATATAATTTATTCTTAATAAAGTAGTGAATGACACTTGAAACCTGCCCAAGGGGTTCGTGTTTGTTGAACTTAATTTTATTTATTTTATTTTATTTATTGTTTTTATTTATTTTATTTCAATTTATGTGTATGTATAAAATAAATGTTGTAATTTCAAATTAGAGCATCTTCCATGTCTGGAATGGATGTATTCTTGAGTTTATAAGGTAAGGTTGAAATGGGTTTGGCTTAAAGAAAACTTTGGTTTCGTCTTTACTACTAGGTACTTATACTATATTGACTGGGTTAAATAAGATTGCATTACTAAAAATAGACTAAAATACAATTTTCATTGACTAAAAAAATTACTAAATGTCATCAGTTTTCGTCGACTAAAACTATACTAAAATGTCATCGGTTTTCGTCGACTAAAACTAGACGAAAATAGTCATGGGTAATTCTGACTAAAATAAGACTAAAATGCTCAGACTTTTAGTCGACTAAAACACGACTAGACTAAAACGAGTATGAACGTGACTAAAACTAATAAAAACTGAAATGACAGCTTCACACAAAGACTAGACTAAAACTAAAATTAAAATCGGCCGCCAAAAACAACACTAGTTGAGAGCGGAAGTGGATTATCGTCTGATACGGGACTCAAACTCAAAAAGACATGTTTATTAAACAAAACACATTTGTCTTGATGACAGGGGCGTCCAGTGCAGAAAAATGACAAAGGGGTTTACAGGCAGAGGGATAAAACAGAGGTAGCATCAGTTATCGGCTTCTTCATTTTCAGGTGCACTGTGGAATAGAGTTCCTCATTCCTCCTTGTGTCTCACTATTTTCTCGACACAACTGAAGAGGTTTTTTTTCTTCTCTCCGTTTAACCTTCTCTGGAACAATCACTTGGCCCAGCTTGCTTGATCCACCTTTCCATGATCCTCCTGTCAACATGGGATGGTTGTCATGAAACTCCTCCCATGATTTCAAGTGCTGCATCAGGAGGATGTTGTGAAAAAAACATGTCAGGGTACCTGATCACTTCAGAGAACAAAACTGTGCATAGTGCAATGGTGTCTTGAGGAGCCTGTATATAACGGTCGACTTTGTCATGGTTCCCATTCATGTAGAACCAAACTGTCTCAGAAAATGTCTTATTGAAACATCTTGACGTTTTCAGTGTTGCATAAGAAAGCCTTTTGTCATGAAGGTCTTGCCCATTATTTTTGATAGGACAACAGTACAGATCGTTTGGTCGCATCTGTACTGTATATTCACCGACTAAAAAGTCAGTGGCCTGCATGTCCCTTTTACGCCAAGATTCAATGAGAAAATGTATTATTGCGACATAATGAAGAAAACTTGTTATTCTGGTCGGTGCTCGCCATATGTGGTCAGTGACTGAGACTTGGGTAATGCCTTGAATTGTTGCTGCAGAACACCCTGCCCAGGAAGTGTGCACCTTGAATGCTCCATCCAGCATTCTTGCAGTGGGATTTCCAACATATATCCTTAGATGAAATATATCAATAGTGTCGTTCAGAAAGTTCTTCTGTTTCATCTTCTCTGGATCGAAGGCGAGAAGGACTTCTGGCTTGTTGTCGTTACCCTCGAACCTGGACGGCATCAATGCCATGCACAGATATTTCAGAAGCAGCAGCTGAAATTCAGCCCAAATATTCTCCAGTGATTATCACTAAGCACAACTGAGGGGTTCATTCAGGGGTTAGCATTAATAGTCGAAATATTCTTCCGTTTTTTTTTTTTTCATCTATAATAGCCGAAATCCTGTTCAGTCAATGAGACAGTTCTCACTCAGTCCAAATATTGCTTAGTGGTTATCATTAATAGTCGAAATATTCTTCAGTTTTTATCGCTTATAGCCTGGAATCCTGTTCAGTCAGTGGGACAGTTCTCCTTTAGTACTGTTCAGTGGTTATCATTAATAGTCAAAATATTCTTCAGTTTTTATCGCTTATAGCCTGGAAACCTGTTCAGTAAATGGGACAGCTCTCATTTAGTACTGTGCAGTGGTTATCATTAATAGTTGAAATTTTGTTCAGTGGTTATCATTAATAATCGGAATACCCTTCAGGCTATATCACCTACAGGCGAAATCTTGTTCCGTCAACACCTGCCCGAAATCACGTTCAGGTGAGGCGAACGTTGCGAACGTCCGTTTAGGTCCCCAGTACCTCCTCTTTATAACGTTTGGAGGACGTCCAGATTTGGTCCAATTTGTAACGAGCAGTTTTTTTTTTTTGTGTCTCCCATTGAAAATGAACTAGACCCTATTAAATTAAAGCAAACACTGATCTCCACAATGGTATCGTCAAACAAAACAAAACATCATCATCTAAACATCTGTTCATTCTGAATAAGATCTTCTATAGACATCTGACAGAAATCAAATCTGTCCGGTTAGAAATGCGTGAAGTTGGTAAAGCTGTGTTTTGAGTTGTTTAAATTTACAGTTGATTTCATCTAAGGCTGTGGCTGAAGTCAGTTATATAGTTCTTGTGTTTGTCTTGTTTCTCTGTCAATCAGTGATTCTGCTCATTAGCAGCTGCTGTTCATCAGTGTCTGAAGTCACTCATTAGTGGTAAGTCTGTAAGGTGGACTATATTAGTAAACTCATGTAGGGAATAGTGAATGAGGGTGTAGAGTGTGATTTTAAACAGCCTCTGAGTGTCGATTTTGAACGCTGTTAATTAACGATACATAGCAGCAGGCTACTTTTTCGAAATTGACAAATAATACCCAGAATGCACTGTTTTAATGGAAAACAGCATGTTACTGTCAAAATTTGGCCGTTTTTTACAGCAATTTTTAACAGTGATATGTGGCATTTTAGTGCATACATAGCAAGGCCCATTCTTAACATCAGATCTGGCTGTATAGTTAGCAAATCGCCACCACATATTCGTGGCGTATGCATGTGGCGTCTCATCTTCTCCAAGCCAGGTTTCATTTCCTGTACCAACAAAAGTATAAGCACAGGCAAACAAATTTATTAATATGGCCAGATATATGACTGGTTTTGAAGACATGGCCAGATACTTTCAGCGATGGTGATTGTGAATCCTTGGTTCTTCTTCCTCGTCCTATCGATTCCTCCTCAGTTACCCGAACTCAAGCAGGTGAAGAAACGATAGGTTGATCCCCTCCTCTGGCCGGAGCAGCCTTCACTCTACTGGCATGAACCCACTGTGGTTGGCAGTCAGTCAGCAGCGATGACTGTCGCGGGTCCTAGGTACTTTGGCTCTCCCTGCTTTGGAGGTTTCAAACACTTTATCAGAACCTGTTGACCTGGAGCAAAAGGGTGAGTCGGCTTTTCTGCAGGAAGAGGGAGAGAGAGAGAAACATCACCATTTATGATATTTAACGTCTTAACCAGGGAATCCACGTAATCCGCGATGATCAATACAATAAGATTCTTTCTCTTTAGATATGTGGGAGACACCATGATAATGTCTACACAGCATAACAACTGCTGATGCTGGCAGAGCAATTCTATTCTGGTTGTCTCTCAAAATACCTGTTTGGTCTGGTTTCACCTCATTTGTTGCCCAGTGGTTCAAATCAGCTTGCGTAGGATTAGCCTGTAACACCTTAATGTCCAAATCATTATTCAACACAAAAGACATGATAGGCACCTCCGTGCCTGCTTTGTCTACATATGGACTCAGTATTACTTCTTTCGCAGCCCATTTAGCAACTTCATCTGCAAGTTTGTTTTTCTTGAGCCTCATCTGACTGACCAGCCGCATGCCCAGCCACCTTTATCACAGCCAATTTCGATGGTAACTGCGCTGCATGGATCAGTTCAGCTATAACACTGTGATGTGAAATTGGCTTTCCTTCTGAGGTTTTGAAATCTCTTTCTTCCAATAATTTAGCAAAATCATTGAGAACTCCATGTGCGTATTTTGAATCAGTGTATATATTAATACACTGGTCTTTTGCCAATTGACAAGCCCTTATTAGTGCAATTAGGTCTGACACTTGTGCTGATTTATATGGAAGAGAATAAGCCTCAATTATATGATCTGGAAGTTCTACAATCGAGTAGCCACACCAGTATTCATTGTCATGTGGTTTTAAGCATGATCCATCTACATACCAATGATTCCCCTCCTCCAGGACAGATGCAGACATATCTGGCCTGCAAGCTGTGGAAGTATGGATTCTTGCAAGGCAGTCATGATCATCGTTCTCAAATTCCCCCTGTGTTAACAACTTATGCAAACATAAGGTAGGACCATGAACAACAGATGTAGGTTTCAAAGTCAAGTTAGCAGTAGCCAATAAAATAGCTTCATAACCTGATCGATGTTGAGCAGTCATATGCTGAGTAGAAATGTTTTGCATAATAGCGCCTACCTGATGAGAAGTGTGCACTGTCATTGGATGTGAAAGAACAATGCGTTCTGCATCCTGCACCATGATCGCTGCAGCAGCCACTGCACGCAAACACGCTGGAAGCAACTGAATCCAATGTTTTGGACAAATATGCCACTGGACGAAAGTTTCCCCCATGTTCTTGGGCCAGAATCACGGCGGCCGTTGCCCCACTTTCATGCACATACAGATGGAAGTCCTTATCGTATGCTGGTAGGCCCAGGGCGGGGGGCCTGATCAAGGATGTTTTCAAATGTCTGAATGCTTGGTCCATCTCAGCTGTCCATGTAATAGTCTCAGAGTCCTGCAAGGTGGCCGCTCTCAGGATTTTGTCATACATGGAACAGTTAGGCACCCAGGATCTGCAATAGTTCACCAGGCCCAAAAAGCTTTGCATTTGCTGTTTCGTGGCAGGATGCTTGAATGTAGCGATAGCTTTTATACGATCTGCAGACAATCGTATTGTGCCCCTTGACAGTTCATGTCCAAGGTACTCGACCCTCCTCTGGACCCACTGCAATTTGTCTCTTGACGCTTTGAAACCGGCCTCTGCTAAAATGTTGCATACAATAGTGGAGGCAGCTTCACACAAGTCCGCAGAGGCACCGGTAAGCAGTAAAATCATCTGCATACTGCAGGAAACGGGTGTCTGGAGGAAGTTGAGCATCCATCAATGTAGCGTGCACTACAGCGGAGAAGACAGCCGGCGAATCTCGAAGGCCTTGTGGGAGGCGTGTCCAGGTAAGTTTTGGCGTGGTCAAAGGTGAAAGCGAACAGTGGCTGCGAAGCAGGATCTATGGGGACAGAAAAAAAATGCAGAACAAAGATCAATGACTGTAAAATACGCATGTGAAACAGGAATAGAATTAAGGATAGTGTGCACATCAGGTACAATAGGAGCTAATGGCTTTATCAATTAATTGATTTTTCTGAGATCTTGTGTCAATCGCCAGGAACCATTAGGCTTCTTTACTGGATTAATTGGTGTATTGTAGGGTGAATGAGTACGAATCAGAATGCATTGAGCCAATAACCGTTCAATAACAGGTCGAATTCCATCTTCCTTCTCTTTGGAGAGAGGGTATTGTTTACAATAGACTGGTGTGTCTCTGATCAGGTTCGCTACATATGGGCGGACGTTAATAAGGCCTGCATCATCCTTATGCACAGCCCATAGTTGAGGGTTAACACCAGGCATTTCCGGTATTGCTTCAGTCTCACCCTCAGCCTCAGAGGAAACACTTCCTGCATCTACAGTGAGAGAATATATAGCAGGAAACATAAGTTGCAGAGAGTTATTGTCAAAAATAATGTTAGCACCAAGTTTATGCAGCAAATCTCTACCCAAAAGGCAAAATGGAGCATCAGGTATAACTGCAAAAGCATGCATTTTAAATAAAGAAGGATTGTCTGTAGATGTAACCGGTAAAGTTGGTGTCATTTCACATCTGACAGGGACACCGTTAATCCCAACAGAGTTGATAGTTTTCCCTGAAATAGAGCCTTCGTAGCATAGACCGCTTAATGATGAAATCGTAGCCCCTGTATCGACAAGAAGGACATATGGTTTATGATTGATATTCAATTCAATGAAAGGCAAAACAGTCGATTTATTGGGATATGTAAGAGAAATCATTGAATATTCATTAGCTTAGGGCTCTTCACTCTGTGGGCACCCCTAGAGAGGAGTCCAAGCTGTGGGGCATTTCGGTTTTTGCTTCTGTTGCTGTTGAGCTGGAGGAGCAGTAGGTTGTAATTTAGAGCTGCTAAACCCTCCTTTTTTCTGTCTTCTGTCCCAATCCTTTTTACGTCAAACTTTAGCGAAGTGGCCAATTTTCCCACAATAAAAACAAACTTTAGACCTTGTAGCTTGTTGTGGGCGTGAGTCAGCAACATCAGCGACTTGCATTACTGCGAGAGTCTTTCCCCGGGTATCAAATGCACCTGCGGTGGAAAGCTCACGCAGTCTGCGAGCCAAAGCTTCTACAGAAATATCATTAATGCTCGGAGTAGGCAACCGAACCAATTGTGCTGTTTCTTTATGCATGTTATTAAAAAATGTGTTAACAAACAACGGCGAGTTTTGATCTAGAGGAATAGCTGATTCCTCAATCCAAGCATGCAAGAACAAGACAATGAATGAATGATGAAGACAATTTTACCAAAAATTCAGTCAGCTGTTTAAAAAATTCTTTGAGTTTTGCTGCATCAGCCCAAACCCACGCGTCATCCTCATCGTCTGAATCTATAATATGCAACACACAAGATTTTGGTCGAGACAGATCCAGTGGTTTATTGTCTTTCGATGAAGCACCCTGACGTGCTGGCGGTGCATCATTGAGTGGGTCTAAGAAAGGGATCTCATCAATCAATTCCTCCTCTGTAATCTCCGCAGGCAATGTTTTAGTCAAAATGAAGCGATAATCACGTCCAGTCAACTGACTGTACGCGGTTAAGCGCCTCAACATGGAAACATATTGGTGAGGACACCGGGCAGGGTCAGGCAGCTCTTTACAAATTGCCATAGAATCGGACATAGACAGAGGAGTAATTTTATAACCATCTGGTAGCTGTACAAATGGAAAAACATCATTTGTATTTGGCAATTGCGGATATAATCATAATCGATTCAAATTTGACTTAGCCGGTTCAGCAGGCTTTGTAACACTGTTACAATGAGGCAGAGGTGTGCTGGGGGAAACAAAGAGGGATTTTTTATTTGGAACCTGTTCCGGTCCTTTATCCCAATAGGGCTTCATTTTTTGGCTAATCAGTCTACTATGGATGATGGATGCCTGATGATTTTCTTCCATGGAGGACTCTTAGAGCCATTGGCTTCACTCATGCCCATGATTGAACCTAACTGGACCTTGCAATATTATATGGATCTTGCTCTTTTGTTGTGTGGCTCTCCTTTTACTGTGGGAATTGTGGAGGAGGACCATCTTCCCACAGTAAGTTCCAGCTCAGAGCCACAGCATAAGATGTCTGCCAACCCAGAGCCTGTTCACAAGATGGCCGCCCTTCCTGAGCCTGTTCACAAGATGGCCGCCCCTCCTGAGCCTGTTCACAAGATGGCCGCCCTTCCTGAGCCTGTTGCCAGGATGGCTTCTGTTCCTGAGTTCCTGGCCAAGATGGCTGCCTCGCACGAGTCTGTAAGCAAGACGGCCTCCCTTCTAGAGTCTTTCCACAAGATGACCTCCCTTCTAGAGTCTGTTCGCAAGATGGCCGCCTTCCCAGAGTCTCCGCTGGTCCAGCCCGGCCTTCCAGAGCCTCCGCTGGTTCAGCACAGCCTTCCAGAGCCTCCGCTGGTTCAGCCCGGCCTTCCAGAGCCTCCGCTGGTTCCGCCCGGCCTTCCAGAGTCTCCGCTGGTCCCGCCCGGCCTTCCAGAGTCTCCGCTGGTCCCGCCCGGCCTTCCAGAGTCTCCGCTGGTCCCGTCCGGCCTTCCAGAGTCTCCGCTGGTCCCGCCCGGCCTTCCAGAATCTCCGCTGGTCCCGCCCGGCCTTCCAGAGTCTCCGCTGGTCCCGCCCGGCCTTCCAGAGCCTCCGCTGGTTCCATCCAGTCGTCCTGAGATTCCTGTCTGCCCGGTTCTGGTCACGGAGGCCATGCATGGACTGTTCCCACCCACCCTCCCTGCTGCTCCAGTCCCGCCACCTCTGTCTCCTGACAGTCCCTCTGCTCACCCACATCCCACCTTCGGTGCAGAGGACTTGCCGTGGGACTGCCAGTCTCCATCGGTGTCCAGCCTGATGCATCCCTCACCATCACCTCCAGTCTCAGAGTCCTGAACTCCACCTCGGCCCTCCGACCCTGCGGCTCCACCCCGGCTCTGTGCTCCCTCGTCTCCGTTGTCGGCAGTCGGCCCACCAGCTCCTCCGGGCTCCATCGTCTCTCCGGCTCCGCCCCGGTCAGTCGTCGCCCCACGATCCTCTGTCACTCCGGCTCCGCTGCGTGCCTCCGGACCTCCATCTCCGCCGGGGTCGCCAGAGCCTTGGGTTCCGCCTTGGCCCTCCGGATCCTCGGTGTCACCTAGGACCGTCGACTCTCCGGTTCTCCCTCGGGCTCCACCGGCTCCACCTCCGTCGGTCGCCCCCATGCAGGAGCCTACCCTTCCTCCGCCATGGCTTCTCCCTCCGTCGGCTCCACCTAAGTTCATAGTTCCTGTACCCCTACATGGACCTGGCCTCCCTCCATCCCTCCCCTGTTCCGCCTCCGCTCCACCACCCTCCAGGTTGTATTAGGTGGTTAGAGCGTCCGGAAGCCGCTCCTTGGGGGGGGGGGGGGCTCTGTCACGTATTGGTCGTCATGTCATCATTAACTCTTGCACCACACTTCTGGACTTCATTCCCCACAAGCCATTCCCCACGGCCTTCTCGCTGCCAGCCCCGACCTTCTGCCTGTGTTTGACTACTCTTTCTGCCTGCCTCTTAGTGTTTGTTTGGTGTTTGTTTATTCTCATTAAATGCTGCAAATGGATCCGTACGTCTCTGACCCTCCGTGTGACAGAGGCGAAGTCTGGAACAATAAGACTTCGCAAGGTGGCTGTGTGTGTGAGAAGCTTAAATGCAGTCAGTGTGATGAGGTGCAGCTGTGAGCGGTAATCAGTGCAGTGAGAAACAAGGAGCAGGTGAATGCAGTGATTAGTGCAGTGGCTTGTGGGGAATGAAGTCCAGAAGTGTGGTGCAAGAGTTAATGATGACATGACGACCAATACGTGACAGAAAGTGAGACTTTCCTTGATCTCTGTGATAATGATTGTTATTATGCTGATTGTATTAGAGTTGCTGATCTGGGCAAATTCCTGTAAATACTGTACATCAACAGTAATTATTTCCCCATATTAAGATGTTGAAAATGCAGAAGTAAACCAACAATAAAGTCATGACTGTAATGTATGGATGCCTGTTGTTGCTTTGGTAGTCGTCACATCCACTGCTGCTCTGAGCTCTGGATCGGCTGCTGTCTGTGGTGCTGAACATCATTACAAGTCAAATCAAGAATCAAGTCAGGACCATTTAGCTTCAGTTCTGTGGGTTTATAATGCTTTGTAAACCAGTGAACTGTCGTAATTTTAAGGAACTATATGCTCTTCATTAGTTTCTATGTTCATATGTTTACTATTTTAACAAATAGATCAACTTTATATATTAGAAATAAGATTTATAGTAGGTCCAAACAGTGATTGACAACTATAAATCTTAAGGGTAGGGTCGCCTGAAATCTGAAATCTTCTAAAGCACAAATCTACCCTGCCCTTCTCAATGTCAATTTCTGCTGCTCAGTAAAGATGTTTTAGGACCGTGCTGGAGTTTCTGAACTCACTAGATGTGATGCCTGCCGATGATGATTGATTGCTTATTCTACATCATAAGATATCTACAGTCGTGGCTAAAAGTTTTGAGAATGACACAAATATTAGTTTTTACAAAGTTTGCTGCTCAACTGCTTTTAGATCTTTGTTTCAGTTGTTTCTGTGATGTACTGAAATATAATTACAAGCACTTCATACGTTTCAAATTCTTTTATCAACATTTACGTGACATGTATGCAAAGAGTCAGTATTTGCAGTGTTGGCCCTTCTTTTTTAGGACCTCTGCAATTCGACTGGGCATGCTCTCAATCAACTTCTGGGCCAAATCCTGACTGATAGCAACCCATTCTTTCATAATCACTTCTTGGAGTTTGTCAGAATTAGTGGGTTTTTGTTTGTCCACCAGCCTCTTGAGGATTGACCACAAGTTCTCAATGGGATTAAGAACTGGGGAGTTTCCAGGCAAATTTCAATGTTTTGGTCCCTGCGCCACTTAGTTATCATTTTTGCCTTATGGCACGGTGCTCCATCGTGCTGGAAAATACCTTGTTCTTCACCAAACTGTTGTTGAATTGTTGGAAGAAGTTGCTGTTGGAGGGTGTTTTGGTACCATTCTTTATTCATGGCTGTGTTTTGGGGCAAAATTGTGAGTGAGCCCACTCCCTTGGATGAGAAGTGATGTTTTATCAACAAATTTCGGGAGGAGCTCACGCAGATAATTAACACAGCCAATTCACCATCAGCAATCACACTCCCTATCCAATCACTACAGTCCCTTTAAATAACCAAGCAGTCCTACCTTCACTTATCTCTGATTTCAGCATTCCTCCCACCCCCCCTTTTTATTTTTCTCTTCACCTCCAGCTAGGGGGAGCGCTATTGGGTTCGGGCCAAATGCCGAGCTCGGACAGTGCCCCGGGCTCGGGAATGACTACCGAGCTCAACGCCCTCCCCCGGACAGCACGCCAATCACGCTTAACTTTTACACCGTTTATTATATGTAAGAGCGAACTCGTGAAGCAACCCCACACATGAATGGTCTCAGGATGCTTTACTGTTGGCATGACACAGGACTGATGGTAGCGCTCACCTTTTCTTCTCCGGACAAGCCTTTTTCCAGATTCCCCAAACAATCAGAAAGAGGCTTCATCTGAGAATATGACTTTGCCCCAGTCCTCAGCAGTCCATTCGCCATACTTTTTGCAGAAGATCTACCTGTCCCTGAGGTTTTTTTTTGGAGAGAAGTGGCTTCTTTGCTGCCCTTCTTGACACCAGGCCATCTTCCAAAGGTCTTGGCCTCACTGTGCGAGCAGATGCGCTCACACCTGCCTGCTGCCATTCCTGAGCAAACTCTGCACTGGTGGCACTCCGATCCCGCAGCTGAATCCTCTTTAGGAGACAATCCTGGCTCTCTTGGATGCCCTGAAGCCTTTTTAACAATGCAGTGGAATGTTTTTTTTTTTAAGATTTTTTTTAAGTTCATTTTCATGGCAAAAAAGGACTATGCAATTTCTTCTGATCACTCTTCATAACATTCTGGAGTATATGCAAATTGCTATTAAAAAAACTTAAGCAGCAACTTTTCCAATTTCCAATACTTATGTAATTATCAAAACTTTTGGCCACGACTGTAGATCCCATCAGGTCATGAGTACTATACAAACTGACAACTTTTATTATGCCTTTGAGGCCTGTTGACAACTTATGTTCAAGTTTTACTGGTATTAATGGCAGCATTGCCTCTTAGCGTTCTGAATGATTAGTTCTTTAGACATGGGGATGAAGTTGCTTTAAAACAGCACCAGCAAAAATAATGGCTATGAATGTGTCAGAAAAAGATAAACAAAATAATATTTTTTTTAATAAACTGTATTTTCTAAGTCAGTGTCAGCCAGTGCTGACTCACCATCTCCACAGAACAGTGACGTGCCTTTAGAGAGAAATGTACCTTTGATACAGATAAACCAGATTGAAGTTGTGAACATTTCGATTTCCTACCTGATAATAAACTGTAATTATCGCCAGAGACGAATCTGTCCATCATGGACAATTAACCGACTAATAAAACTGCTTTGTGACTAACATTCAGTTGATTATTAATGGGGCAGACCTAGTCGGGTGAAAGTGAAAGTTTATTTTGTAAATGTCAGCATTACATCAAAGCAAGATGGACCACATTTATCTGAACTTTTCACAATTAGTTGTGGCAGCTGTAAAACAGTAAGAACCATTTTCAAAAAACTTCCACATTATTTATTTATATATTTAATATATTTACTCAGTTTTAACAGTGGCCATTTACATTGAATAATGAAATGAGACATGACTCTTTAAATGTGGTTTAATTTAGAGGACTAAAATGAGAGTATGAATGGCATTTTAAAAGCAGAAAAAAAGAAAAGGAGGGAAAAAATTTAAGAAAATGTACAGGCAAAATATTTTAGCTTTGAGAATGAAAACCAACCTGTTTGTTCCTCAGCATCTTCAAGTTTTTAAGTTTCATCATCTTCATAACTTCATTCTCCACTTTAATAAATTATATCTTTATAACTGTGCCACATGGATCACAAAGAGTTTTTCTGTGTGTTTGGACACTCTGTCCCGTTTAAAATGAGAATAATTAACAGAAAGACACTAAATCTCTGGGTGCATCTCAGTGCACTAAGGGAGTCAGTCAGAGTGATGTTAGAGGCCTTGAATCACTACAAACACATGGTCCATATTTATTAACCATAAATAATAATAATTATAATAACAACAAGAAAAAAACATGATTTAGCGTACAATGACGTTTAGTATTACATTGAATAGATTCAACTTTTAAAAAATGCTATCTTTTGACTAAATATCTTCTCTTTGCATTTACACCATTTTGAGCAGCAGGTATCATCAACTTGCGGTGATTCAAAGCAGTGAATCATTAACTCGGAACATGGAAAAGGTTTGTTTCTATACTGTAAAGTATATTGAGCGCATTGTAAACGTGATTTAAACATTTTAGGTAATTAAAAGCAAACATTTCTTCAGCTGAAACACAGGCGCAGGAGCACGGCGCAGCCTTTAGATGTCACATCACCGGATCAAAATAAAAGTCTTGTTCACACACTTCCGCGTCTACAATCCGAAAAGTGAGACTGTGTTCTGGGTTGACTTTTCCAATTAATAACAAATAATATGCAAATCTGTAAAATATTATTATTGCTATTTCTTGTGCTTTCATAAATGTGTATGTTTAAAGAAAATGTCTTTTTTTGTTTTTAGGAAAGATTTTAATGTGTATGTAAACTCTTTTAACGGTGTGATTCTAATAAGCTAATATAGTATCTTTGGATTAATATGTGTACCTCTCACTGTCTTTTGTTCTTATTCTGTCTTTGCATTTGTATTTGTTGTTCTTTTGTTGCACAATAAAAATAAAAAAAATCAACAAAAAAGTGAAAATGTCCATATATATTTCTATCAAGAAAACACATAAAAAAAATTAAAAAAAACATGTCAGAGGTATTCAGAGTTGCTGTCTAATTGAGTGCTGAAAGTACTCTATTTCCTATTTATGTAATACACCCATTTAAGTCATGCATAAATTAATTACATTAATACATTAATCCTATTTCCATGTCCCAGCAGGCACACAAGGCCACTAGACATTTGGTATAATTTTGGTTACAATGTAGTGCAAACAAAATCCTTTGTCAGTTATACATTTAATGTCGGTTTTGATGTTTTTAGGTTGTGTTGTAAAGTAAGCAAATTCCAACATCCATTTGACGTCAAATACTGACATTTGGTCACGAATTACAGTAACCAAGTTCCAACATTTTCTAAACAGCATAATAAGAAACAAAACCCAACAAATTCGCAAAATAATATATCCTACAAGACCTTGAGGTGGTAATGAACATGCAAGTAGAAAATATGACACAGTAGGGGAAGAGTGGGGTAAGATGAGCCATTTTTTACTGCAAAAAAGCAGAAGTACAATGAAAGTATCTAAAGTAATTTTCAGGATGTTTCCAATCACTTTGAATAATCAAAATGCATCTAAAACAAAGGGTTCTCTGTGTTCCTGTGGCTCAAAACAAACCAAATTTAGAATTTCAGTGTTTAATTGTTTGCATTTCTGAACAATATGTTGAACACTAAAGTTGAAACCTTCTCAAAAACAGACTAAACAGAGTTTGTAGTGTAAATGTTAACATTTTTGCTTTAAATGTGACCAATATCAGATTTCTAGTGTGAACAGTTCATGGTTCTTAACTGGCCCTCATGTGCAAACGAATGATAAAAACAGGGTTTTCAGGTTATTACACCAAAATCTACCTAACTGCTTCTCAAAACTAGCCCAACCGTGTTCAGGGGGTAAATTCCACATTAGAGTGGTTGGGTCAACCCACAAATTTGGAAAACAACCAGAGCAAACAGTGGAAAAAGAAGCCCAATTCTGCGAAGATATGGTGTATACGGATTTGGCTACACTTACACAGTACACCGTCATACAGAAGTAAACATGGAGGATATAAAGTAAATGATTATGTGTTTAATAATATTCTGATCTGCTGCAGAAGACAGCGAAATTATGCACAGGTAATATGAAAAATAAAAGACAAGGATGTGACAAAAGACAGAGTTTTGAAAATTTCATGAGACGATCCCTCATGTTTTGCTTGTATATAGAGTTGTAACTGTAATGCTTGTGAGTTCTTTCACAACTGATAACATTGAGTAGCATGTAAAATCTTTTAAGAGACACACTGCAAAACCGGCTAAAAGTAGGCGATTTAGGAGAAAATCTTAAAAATAATGGGCATGTTAGTCCTAAATTTAGGACTCCTAAATGTTTGCTCTAAGTGAATTTCACAAACCTCTCTGTTGAAAGAAAAAAATATATCACAGAAATTCGAATTGTTTCCACTGCCAATACCATTAAAAATATTACAAACCATCAACTTTTAAGCATTAAAATAATTAATAAATGGTTTCCTATAATGTCTTTTGGACATATTCCATTAGGATTTAGTGGTCACCAATAGACAATGACCAGTTATCAGCAGAGATTAACAGGCACTATAACAGTTACCATTAAAACCAATACAATTTCTATTAACCAGAAAAAAAAAATAATGTGACTGTTTCCATTTTATTTTTATTTTATTTCTTTAGTAGCAAGGCTAAAATGACTAATCCTCCACACATCCTTTTAGGTTTAGGAGGTTATCTATGCTCCAAATTTTCCTTTGATTATATCCTTGTTTTCATTTACAGTTTGGGTAAGAAGCTGTTCGGTTTTCTTTTATGTTCGCATGTCTTACTACCAGCATGAGTTTTCATGTGGACATCAAGGCAATATTTTTGTTTAAAGCACCTTGGACATTGAGAACACATGAAAGTTTTTTTTCTCCACTGTGACTGTTTGTGTGTTTATTAAGGTTTGATTTATGATTGAAGCTCTTTCCACATAGTTTGCAGGTGTAAGGCTTTTCTCCAGTGTGTATCATCATGTGGGCATTAAGGCCTTGTTTATGTGCAAAACTCCTTTCACATTGAGAGCATGCGTAAGGCTTCTCTCCAGTGTGAGATTTCATGTGGTATTGAAGTTGGCATTTTTGACGGAAACTCTTTCCACACTGTTGACAGGTGAAAGGTCTTTCTCCAGAGTGGATTCTCATATGAACATTAAGGCATCCTCTTTCAATAAATCTCTTTCCACACTGTTGACAGACAAAGGGTCTCTTTCCAGTGTGAACTCTCATATGGTAAGTAAGGTTTCCTGTTCGAATGAAACTCTTTCCACACTGTTGACAGGTGAAAGGTCTTTCTCCAGTGTGAATTCTCATGTGGACTTTAAGGCTTTCTTTTCTGTTGTAAGTTTTTCCACACTGTTGGCAGGTAAAAACACTACTTTTTATTGTCGTCTTTTGTGCTTTTGTTTCCGTATGCGAGCAACTATATGATTTTTCTCCAGCCATGAAATCATGTTTCTCATGCTGGAGATCATCTTCCTTTTCATTGAGTTCTTGACTCTCCTCTTTCAGTGTCATCAGGTCTAATGCAAAGAAGACAAATCCAAATTAACACCATTTTTAATTACTCAAAGCACAAACATCAAACCCAGCAACATTGAGATCTTAAACACAATAAACTATTAAAGGAGGAGTTAAATGTAAACTCAAAACCTATTCTCATCTCCCCCTACAGTGGAAGCATTTCGTATTAAAGACATGGATTTTTGTTTTTACATACTTCATAATAATTTGTTTTTATTAGATTTAAATCATATTAAGAATTAGATAAGGTATCATATGATGTTCAGTTACAGGTTACTTGTGTGTACTTGTACTAACCCTGCCTACTTAAAATTTCGTATTATCTTATTATTTTATCTAATTATTAACTAACAGCTGAAGAGAAATTTAACAGAATTAAATGTAAAATAAAAAAAGCATAGTCTTCACTGTAAGAATTAAACTTGATTTGTTTATTATTACAGCTACAGAAGCTTTTGTCTTTTGTAGTTTGGTTATCATTACAGATGGCAGAGGGAATAGTGTGAGCTGTTGACGTTTTAAGAGCTGCATGGATCCAATAGACTGTTACACACATATTTTCATTCTCAGCTGTTTGTGTTCACTTAAGACATAACTGACGATGGTTTATGTGAATAATCATTATCAATAATCAAGTGCAGCATTTTGACAGTTTTGTGTGTATATGACCATTTAGGTATGCAGTATAAGCTGAAATTGTATTTCAATTAATTGCCCAAATTTCTTGCAAGAAGTAAATAACTAAAAGCTTTCTGCCTCTTGACTTATTGGATAGAAAATTGGCACAACAGATACTGCTGCATAATTAAGTGATTAAAGTGAATGCTTTTAATTTTAGAAGCAGATATTGGGTTTAATGTTACAGAACAGAAATGTTCAGGCTTATTCTGTATTACTGTTACAACCTAAAAGCATAATACCATAATAACAGGATTTTATTATTTGTCTGGTCATGTGATCTCAACATGTCTGTCCAAAAACTACTTTAATTACGACACTCTTAAACATTCTCACAAATATCATTCATTTCTGTAGAGCTAGACATTTCAAGGATAAAATCAGTTCAGCTTTGAGAATAAAAAACCCAACCTGTTTGTTCCTCAGTTTCTTCATGTTTGACTCTGAATGCTTCTTCAATCTTCATGTCTTCACTCTCCTCTTTAATAAACACCATCTTTATAATAGTGTGTCACACGGATCTCAGTTGATTCAGGAGGGTTTTTCTGTCTTTGGACACTTTTGTCCTGTTTAAGATGAGAATAATTAACAGAAATTAAATTACTCTCAAAATTAAATTCTAACTAAATCTCTATGTTTTTCATTTATTCAGTTTTGGCATTCAATTATTCATACATAACATTTCATAGATTACACTTTCATGAAAACATTCGCAGTTTGTGAAAGTTATCATTATACGTGTTTATTCTAGTTTGTTTCACTGAATGAGTCGATTCAAACGATTCGAATCACTGAATCATTTCTCCACTGATTTGGTTCAAATGATTCGGATTTTGTCTCACTTTCTACTTGAACCATGGACTGATTCACATTTAAGGAGCAAAATGAGTCGCACATTTTCTGTCATTCATATGAGGGTGCACTTTACTCGCAAAAACAACAAAGAAATTCAATGTTATATTTAAGATTGACTCGTTTATTTTGTATACCTTGTAAAAACGTTTAAATTGACACCAATTTGCATTGCTTAAAAAACTTAAAACCACAAACCTTTCTTCAGCCGAATCATAACAAATGCAGGGCTAGGGTCGCCGCTTTATGACGTCACGTCACCAAAATAAAAGTCCCGTTTATACACTGATGTGTTTTATGTGCATTTCCGCAATTATTAGCATGGTAAATCTAGAAACAATTTCCGTTTGTTAAATTAATGTACATTTACAACACTATACTTTGTGTTTTCTTACATTGACATTCATACCTAAAACAACTGCTGCAAGTGTTTCTAGACAAAGGCTGAGGGAGTGACTGTAAATCTGACATTCACTCTTTTCAACCTCTTGTTATTTATTTACTTTTTCCCATTATTTGGAAAGTCACTGATACACTATCATGGATTTTTTTTCTTTTGCTATAGTGGCGAATGAGAACACAAAAATGCAAAAATATTTGCTGCAGTTTACTTTACAAAATCGACAATAATGATCTTACTTTCTTCTTTTTGTAATATTGAAGCCTGTACTCCAGTAAATTCCTTTCTGTTATTTAATAATTTGTCTATTTTTGTAAATGTTTTAGGTTTGGTTAAATGTAACTCTTTGACAGAAAGGACAACATATTTAATAGGTAATTATATAAAAAATGCATTTAAAGCTAGAAAATGTGCCTGTCATTATCACAAATTAATCTAACAATGCTTTTTTCTTTTATTTAAGAATTCCATGTCAATGAATGGACCTTTTTCTTCAGGGCCTTCCACATTTCCTCAGTGAGGATCCAACAGATTTATTCAAGTCAGCAGAGGTGGACTTACAGGTTAATATTATACCTTTACTTAAAATAATGGTCTGTGTATATATGTTTAACCATGACCCTGTCTGTGAAATTTAGAAATTGAAAATTAGAAATCTAATTATGAGATAACAAATGCCACATTTTTTTAAGTTTAATTTCACTGTTAAAATAGTCAATATTAAATATATCAAGGTTATATTTTCATAGAATCTTCTTTACATTATGTAGAATGATTAAATGTAGAATACAGTAAATTGCAAGCAGGGTCTTAAGATACTTGTCCTCCCTATGTAATTTTCTGCAAAAAAAATTGGGTTGTACAATATTTCAATAAAATAACTGACATTCTGATTAAATATTTTGATAATACAATTACTGTAGGAAACCGACACTGAAGACCGTGTGACTGCAGGAATGGATCTGGATGGATCATTCTCATAATGACTGATGGAGATGATGCCTTTGACTTTACTGTGGTTCTGGAGGAACAGATTGTCCTGAGAGATGTCAAAGGCCTCCCCCATGCTGTAGCTCTACTAGTCGCGCTGATTCTTGTGCTTAATATTGATTTCCCCCCAAAAACTACATTGCACATTGAGGTCATTCAAAAGATTTGCATTGGAGATGACCTTGGAGGTAATCCGTGTTCTGTAAAGGTGCATAGACTGAAAAATAGACTCATTCACAAAACTGTGTAGTGTAGTGCTTACTGAAAACTATATGATGTGCACCTTTTTGTTTAGCATGATTTGCCTTTTGAATTTATGGTTATTGTGTTTTAAAACATTTTTTTTTAATTCATTTTGTTACTAGACATTGGTTACCGCAGTACCAGTTGGATCTTGTTGGATTTTAGACACTTTTATACTGTTTATACAGAATTATTGTATATTACTGTTTTTTGTGCAATAATATTGTTTATGCAGTACATTACTGTGTTTTATACTGTATTGTTTTTGCAGTACATTACTCTGTATTTTATGCAGTATTGTTGTTTTTATGTATCACTGTTTGCTTCATACAGGAGGTAACTGGTCTGGACCAGTAAGGAGATAACAAAGAAATCCCAGTCATTTTCTACTGTTTCCATTTATTATTAGTTGCTCATTTCTGAATGAATTATCAGCAGCAGATTTACCAGCTTTGGCTTTTTATATGAATGCTGATATTTCTAAGTTTTGACATTTCTATGTCTTCAGATTGTCGCAGTTTCTGTTGTTTTTTTGGTTGGGATTTTATCAGTTTGAGCACTCCTAGACCGTTTTTTAACTGGTCTTGCTTCCTTTTTGATCCCTCAGTTCATTTGGTTACTTCTCATCTTCTATCAACAGTTCCTTTACTGATGTGTCAAGCTGTAAAATCTTGGTGAATAATTAATAGACATAGAAATATCCACAATAAAGGTCATTTTTAATTGTAAAAGAAAGTGTGGAATAACAGTTTTTTTAATGATATGCCCATGTTCACAGTTGTGTATTTCAATCACACAACTCACTGTCTTCAGTACAACAAACTTTAGGTCTGGAGGAGAAAGTGGAATACGTGCATTAGTCTCTGTGTGGCGTGTTTAAGGAATTGAGTATTTGTAAGAAGCCAGATCTGCTTTGCTGTAGCAGTTGAAGTCATTTGTTTCTTCACTTTTGAAATTAAAATATAAATGTTTTTTTAAATGTTTCATATCATGTTAAATGCATGTTTGAGGACTCAAATGCCCCAAATTTTTGAAAGGTGGTTGTTTTGGAAGTGGCAGGAAAAAAAAATGCTGGATTCCTCTTCAGAAGTGTGTTTAGCATAACATTCATATGCTTTACATTTTCGGGCATTTCTTCAATTGGTCTCAGGTTTCCTTTCAGCAACACGTGGAGGGTAGGTTTTAGTCAACACTCAACTGCCTATAAGACACTTTTTTTTTCTAACAAGCTAAAATAAAGTTTTGCATGAAGGTTTGTGAGAGACAGAAAACTGGCAACTACGCAACCTGTATCTTTAGCTTCTCCCTTGCTGACAAAGAAAGGTCTAAATAAATGTCTTAAAAGTCAGGGGAAAAAAATCAACGTAGACATAATGCAGAAATATACGGAGCCCCTAAGGGGACATGGAGCAAAAATTAAATAAAGTTTAGTTTTGCGTGCTCACGTGAAACTATCGCGTGCGCACGTGAAACTTTCTCTATAGTTTCGCCTGCGCACGTGAAACTTTTTTCTACAGTTTCGCGTGAGCACGCGATAGTTTCACGTGCACACGTGAAAGCCGTATATTGATGTAGCTTGGGCCATAGACTACTGGAGACAGTCACAGCTAGAGATATGACTACATTACAGGAATTAGTTGCTCTATATTTTAATCTAGGACTTTATTATAAGGACATTGCTGCTGTGCTTGCAAGTCGTCACCATTATATGGTTTTCGATACGACATTTAAAACGGATTTTAAAGTCTTGTAATCTGTTCCGGCGCAAGGGATACAGCCATTTGGATCAGGCAATTACTTTCATTCATGAACAGTTACAAACATCTGGCCAGCTCCACGGATATAGGTGGATGTACACAAAATGCAAGGAGAGTGGAATAAACATAAGGAAAGAGGATGTTCGATTAATTCTACGAGAACTAGATCCAAGGGGTGTTGAACTCAGAGTGAGGAGACGGCTTCGTCGCCGAAACTACTTTGCTAAAGGGCCTAATTACATTTGGCACTTAGACTCTTATGACAAACTGAAGCCTTTTGGCCTCTGCATAAACGGCTGCATTGACAGATTTTCGTGGAAAATCATCTGGATTAATGCATTTGGGTTGGGTGGTTTTTGTTTACATCATTTACATTGTTACATATGTGTGTGAACTATGTATAATAACTTTGTATAGATAAATGCACACATATGCATGTAAATATTTAAGAAATGTTTACATGTGTATATACATTTGTATATTTATGTATAATTTATATTATACATAAATGCCACAGCCACAGCCATATCACCCTGCAGCCCAAGATTGGTTGTTCACTGAAGCTAAGCAGGGCTGAGCCTGGTCAGTAGCTGGATGGGAGACCTCCTGGAAAACTAGGTTGCTGTTGGAAGAGGTGTTAGTGAGGCCAGCAGGGGGTGCTCACCCTGTGGTCTATGTGGGCCCTAATGCCCCAGTATAGTGATGGGGACACTATACTGTAAAAAGCACCGTCCTTCGGATGAGACGTTAAACCGAGGTCCTGACTCTCCGTGGTCACAAAAAATCCCATGGCACTTCTCTCCTCTGGCCCTAGTCAATCATGGCCTCCTAATAATCCCCTTCCATTAAATTGGCTATATCACTCTATCCTCTCCACCTGTAGCTGGTGTGTGGTGAGCGCACCGGCGCCGTTGTACTGTGGCTGCCGACGCATCATCCAAGTGGGTGCTGCACACTGGTGGTGGTTGAGGAGAGATCCCCCATATGATTGTAAAGCGCTTTGGGTGTACGGAAATGCACAATAAAAGCGCTATACAAATGCTTCATTCATTCATTCATTCATTCATATATAAATACTTAATATATACATATATATTGTTTCTTAAGATAATACATGCATGTGTTCATATTTATATAAACAACTATTATACACAGTTCACACACATATATGATGTAAACAAAAACTTTTATTTTGTTATGAATTAATAGTGATTAATCGTTATGCATCCCTAAATGGAAGAAGAAATGTTAAGCTTTTACTTATTGGTTATTAAGCATCAATGCTTGTTCTGTAATATGAGTTTTTGTAGATTTGCATGTAGCATTTAAATGCTGTTGCGATTCATGAGAACGTTTGGACAGTGATTATTAAGATACATTTTTGTTATATATATACCTTTTCAGGGAAGATTTTATTACTGTACAATACTGCAGAATATTGCATTTCACACATTCACTTGTTTCACATTTTAATGGCAAATACCAATGGCTGTTTTTGTTGAAGCCTCACATGGGAAACATACTCAAAATGTCCAATACTGTTAAATAAAAATTACAATTGTTCATTCATGTCATATGCTTCATTTCTTTGCTGTGCTTGTGTCCATATTTCCCTGTTTATGATTGATGTGAGGGCAAAGCAAAACATTCTACATTACCAAGATTCATAATACAGTACACATAACAGACAAATTAACAGCATCAGTAGGCTATCATTTACACGCTGACTGGAGAACATTGGTGTGTTTCGTGTAGATATATAATTAGAGAGTGGATCTGATTTCATTTCTCAAGTGCAGATACAAATCCAATGCTTGATAAGCATCAGCCGGAAGATGCAATTGGGATTCAACCATCAGGAAGTTTCAGATGTTGTAGATGTCTGTGTCACATGGCACTGTTGATCGAAATGTGCAGCTACTCTGACAAAGCTGTAAATCGTCTCTTTCCACTGGGGAAATGCAGTCATCAGTTCTGTAGAGTTCAGGGAACATGTACATGACTCTGGGTCGACCACTGGGCACTTTGTCATTCTTTGATGGTCTGATGACATGGGAATCCCACACACGGCTAGTCTCATCTAACTCATCCTGGAAAAAAAAGGTTTATTGGGAAGCAATTTGTTATTGTCATGTTTTTTATTTTATTTTGGGGCTTACAAAATATTTAACAAAAACTCGTAAATCACACTAAAATAATTACTGCATAAAAGCCTTAACAGTTTAACACCAACTACTGTCACTTATACTTAGGTTATCACAAAACTGATTAGTATGCAGAATGTCGTAGGTTACACAACATCAAGACACAGGAAAAAAATGATATGCTCTTGCCAATAGCATGAAGTTCCATCTATTTTGTTTCAGCAATCATAGGCAACATCACATTCATTTTACACATTCGCCGTGTGTTACTGTGTAGACCTTGTACAATTGGTTCATTTGTGACAGCCTATGTTTACAGTAACAATGTAGGTCTGTGACAATGTAATCAACAGTGAGTGTAGGCTATGTGTAGCTTACCTGGATGATGCCCATGAAGCAGAATTGAATTAGACCTCTGTCCAAATACGCACCGTCGAACAAACCATGGTCCTTAAGATCATTGATTCTCGCCTGAGGAAGCCCCACCAACTTTCTATCCTCTGATTGGCCATGCTTGCCCCTTCAATGTAGCTGTCAATAGCAGAGCCAATGTTGCGACGGAGATAGCGCTGACAGTCTCTGACTTTACCATTCTCAGTGCCTCGGTCGCCTCGGACAATCCAGATTACAAGACTTCAAAATCCGTTTTAAATGTCGTATGAAACCATATAATGGTGACGACTTGCAAGCACAGCAGCAATGTCCTTATAATAAAGTCCTAGATTAAAATATAGAGCAACTAATTCCTGTAATGTAGTCATATCTCTAGCTGTGACTGTCTCCAGTAGCCTATGGCCCAAGCTACATCAATATACGGCTTTCACGTGTGCACGTGAAACTATCACGTGCTCACACGAAACTGTAGAAAAAAAGTTTCACGTGCGCACGCGATAGTTTCACGTGAGCACGCAAAAATAAACTTTATTTAATTTTTGCTCCATGTCCCCTTAGGGGCTCCGTAGAAATAAATACAAAATTAAGTAAATATTAAATGAACATGGAAAGAAACAATTGTGGACATAAACATTGTCATAAATACATAAATGAAAGAATGAATGCATGCATTTTGAAAAAAAAAAAAGCATAAATAAGTAATTAAAAGTATAAATATCACCATTTGTAAATATTTGTAAATTAATATTTTTTAATATTTTATTCTTTATATATACTTTAATATGTATTTCACCAAGAAAAAATATGACATAACGATTGACATAAGTTTTACCCTGTAGATATCTATGCACTATTTGGATTGTAGACACAGAAGCGCGTGAACAGGACTTTTATTTTGATCTGGTGGTGTGACGTCATAAGGCTGCTCCGCACTCCTGCATCAGTGTTTCAGCTGAAGAAAGGTTTGTAGTCTTAATCGTTTAAAGTGTTTAAATTCATACACGTTCAAGCTATTATATATGATTTACAGGCGATTTAAACTTTATACTTATTTTGTGTAATATTGTAATATCTAATCTAATAATGGACGTTATTTTGTGAGTAAAGAGCCTCCACAGATCAGTCTGATTTCTCTCCGTAGTGATTCAGATCAGAAACACGAATAACAAACTCCGAGTCAATTGAATCGGTTGATTCACAAAATGATTCACTGTTTCGAATCGCGGCTCGCTGAGAGACCTGCTGCTCAAAACAGTGTAAAAACAACGAGAACAAACTCAAACATGAGTAATGACAACTTTGACAAACAATTGAAAATGTTTTTGTTGTACTGAATAGCTATTTTTAAAAGTGTGTAATCGATTAAATGTAATATACTTATCATTAAATGTTAATCAAAACGGAATATAAAGTTAAAAGGTTTGAGTGTTTGTTAAATCAAATCATTTAAGTCCATTAACTATTACTCTGACTCCCTTACTAGTGCACTGACTACTGAACTAGAGCTGATTGAGATGAACACAGAGATTTAATTTTGTTCTTTTTTTATATTTCTGTTAATTACTCTCATCTTAAACAGGGCGTTTCCAAACAGAAAAAAACTCCTGGTGGAGCAACTGAGATCGATGTAACACTATTATAAATATGGCGTTTATTAAAGAGGAGACTGAAGACATGATGATTGAAGAAACATTCAGAGTCAAAGGTTGGTTTTCATTCTCAAACCTGAACTATCCTATGAACTGTCCTGTGCATTTGCTGAATTAATTTTCCTTTGGTGGGTGTTTTTTTTCTCTGTTGCCCTCCTGCAGCTTTTTGAAAGGATTTTAGCTTCATTTATTCTTAAAGTTCTCTTAGTGCTCTGATTTAAAAACAGCATTTAAAGAATTGTGTCTATTTAAATGTTAATGTTCACTGCAAGGACTGAGTAACATGTTTCATATCAAATGGGTAAATAAAAGTTGTGTGCATATGGTCTTGCTCTGATTTAATGATGACGTATGCGAAATAAAGTCTGGCGACAGTTTACTAAATGTTAGTCGTTGAGAAGAGACTTAGTCAACTGAAATTGAATTATTTGGTCAGTCACAGAAAAAAACGGTCCATGTCAATATTGAACAGTTTGTTAACAGCTGGTCCTTGAGGTGGGCCTAATTACGGGCAGGAAATAAAAACATTTGCCTGTCATTCATCAACCTCACATATGCCTTATCATTTGAATATGTTGGGCCAAAGCGGGTTTTGAACAAAGGCAGAGTTTATCTCAGTTAGAGATGGTCAGCACCACTGTTTATTTCCCACATTTTCATATTAAGTTACCAACTGACACCAACATTTCAGACATTTAAAACAATTTTAATGGCAAAACAAATTTTCAGATACCAGCAAATTAACTTCTGAATTTACATACAGTTGCGACCCAATGGGAATTATGGTCAAGGCAGAAATATATTATACACAATGCTAAAAGTTGCATATGCTAACAATCACTACAATAAACACACATTATGTTTATGAAAACACCAGAGTCTGCTTTTAGAAGAACTTCAGTAATACATGATTAAAATCAAGTATTTCTTTGTTTTCAGTTTTGTTCTGTGTCCTCCGTGTGCCTTTTTTATACTGGAATTCTGCATAAATTTCATATGCTTTTTTAAAACTCATTTAACTGAAATTTGATGTGTTTTTGTGTTTTGTGTTTTTAAACTGGGGTTAACTTTTGTCTTTTTTCATCTTAGATCTGATGGCACTGAAAGAGGAAAGTGAAGTACTGAATGAAATGGAAGAGAAAGATCATGATTTCATAAATGGAGAAAAATCTTTTAGTTGTTCACAGACTGAAATGACTTCCTCAAGAAAAATGACTCGAAAGACAGGAAGAAGTTCTTTCATCTGTCAACAGTGTGGAAAGCATTTTAGTCTTAGAGCCAGTCTTAAAAGACATGTTAGGAGTCACACTGGAGAGAATCCCTACACATGCCCTGAGTGTGGACAGAGTTTCCATCAAAAACAACACTTTGAAGACCATATGAGAATTCACACTAAGCAACCCTACACATGCCCTCAGTGCGGAAAGAAGTTTAATTATAAAGTACGCTTTGAAGAACACTTAAGACTTCACACTGGAGAGAAGCCTTTTACCTGCCAGCAATGTGGAAGAAGTTTCAACCAAAAAGCACACCTTGACAGACACATGAGAGTTCACTCTGGAGAAAAGCCCTACACCTGCCAACAGTGTGGAAGCAGTTTTAGCCGAAAAGAAAACCTCCATTGCCACATGACAGTTCACACTGGAGAGAGCCTTTTCACCTGCCAACAGTGTGGAGTAAGTTACACTCAAAAGGAAAGCTTTAACAGACACATGAGAATTCACAATGGAGATCAGTCTTACACATGTGATCAGTGTGGAATGAGTTTTGATCAACATGAAAACCTTAAAGTCCACATGAGAACTCATAGAGAGAAACCCTACACATGCTCTGAGTGTGGAAAGAGTTTCGGTCAAAAACGGCATTTTGAAGACCACATGAGAATTCACTCTGGAGAGAATCCCTACACATGCCCTCAGTGCGGAAAGAGGTTTAATCTTAAACGACACTTTGAAGTCCACAAAAGAGTTCACACTGGAGAGAAGCCATTCACCTGCCAGCAATGTGGAAGAAGTTTCAACCGAAAAGGAATCCTTAACAGCCACATGAACCGTCACACTGGAGAGAAGTCATTTATATGTGGTCACTGCGGAAAGAGTTTCAGAAATAAAGCAGCACTTCAATACCACATGAGGTTTCACACATGAGAGATCTGTGTTTTTATGCTATCAGTGTAAAAGGTTTAATTGTGTCAACAAATGAGTTGAAACAAGCAGATGAGATCAAGTGTGAAAAAGTTCTTGAAGATGTAGCATTCATGGTAAATGTAATAGTAAAGAGCAGAGGAATAAAGTGATAAAATGAAAATGGTATGTAAGCAATGATTCTAAGTTTCAATCAAATGGGAAATAAAATATGGAGGTGTGGAGTAATAACTGGGGTCCCATTAAGTGTGAACATGGGAATATAGGAGGAAATGTAATAAAAGCCAAATGCTTACAGATGACTTGAGAGTGTTTTGTTTTCTTACCTGAACTATTTTCTTCCTGTCAGTTTGTCTGTCATGTTTGTCTTAAGCCCAAGCCCATGTCATCTCTGTTGCTGTAGGTACATTTGTTTTCATAATGAAATCTTCAATGGTAAGCAACATGGGTCATTTTTCATCAGTTAGGTTCAGTAAAGTATCACCACACCACAGCAACTCATTCTCAGTGTCAGGAGCACCAGAGCTACATGACTGAAGCACTGAATTACCTCTGATCCTCCGATCTATATCAGGACTGCCATGATGTTTTCATATTTCAAAAACTTTTGTAACCATTCTAAGAGAAAAAAAATGGTTTTATAAGTGAAGCTAGTAATGCTGTTTTTGAATTTGTTTATTCTGTTACTTGCTACCTTCAATTGGGTGTTAAAAGGTGGGGTCATCCCTCCCTCGTGGAGAGAAGCAATTATTACGGTAATACCAAAGGAAGGTAAAGATAAAACGGAGTGTCAAAATTTCAGACCTATTAGTGTCTTAAATGTTGATTACAAACTATTTACATCCATTCTGGCTAGAAGGTTAGAGATAATTATGCCAGATCTTATTCATCTAGATCAGACTGGGTTTGTTAGGCAAAGACAAACGCAAGATAATATTAGGCGTTCTTTACATATTATGAGCCATATAACTAAACATAATGTTGAAGCTTTATTAGTAGGATTGGATGCTGAAAAGGCATTTGATTCTGTTAGGTGGAAGTATCTTTTTTTGGTTTATATTGTCGTGGAGCAATAAAAGCATTTCTCAATGAAGAAGACATTGAAGCTTGAGAGGCAGAGTTTCAGATGTCAAAATAAGACTTTATTGAACAGAGCAACAAAGCCGGGTCAGCGATTGCCGCATCTCCGTCTCTGTCTGTCCGGGTATCCCTTCTTATACCTATCTGCGCTACCAAATTTGTAGTTCCGGTGTTTTTAATTGGCTATGCCTGTCTGGTTCGCCACAATTTATGACTAGCCCACCAGGGACATCTTCAAAGGTGGAATTTGGCCTTATCAGCCATTTTTTAAAAGTAAGTTTTATTCCTCCCCCTCCAAGTTGTTGGAGGCGGTCTTATGGGTCTCCAATTAGTTGGAGGTGGTCACGTGGGACATAACTTGTATCTGTCATATGTTGGAAGTCATCCAAAGTTCATTGGTTCACTTAAGTTCACTGGAAACTTCCAGTGGAAACCACTGGTGCTGCCCCCTGGCAGGCATCTGCAATTCAACCTGTGTTGTTGCAGTTTTAATCTGTGTTGAGACATCTAGTATTATAATACTCAGTATTTTGATAGATATTGATTACTGTTATAGCCATACATCATTAGTTTAAGTATAATAATATCATATTGAGTAAAATAGCACAATATATTTTTTAGGATACACAATATAATTCCCCCCTCTGAGACTTTACCAAGTCTCACCACTAAACCCTTTACCCAGAGTGCAACACCATGAGTCCGCCTCTTTCTTCTATCCATCGTTGGACCAATATTGGTCCGTCAGTCCTTCTTACCAAATGGCCTCTTCATAATGCTGCACTCCAGAGGAAGTCAGACCCAAACATCTCTTCCCACAATTGACCAGGAAAGAGTAAAAGAATCTGCTTCCCTATCTATACAATCCTGGGGGTCAGTGAACAATGAATCAACAATGTGTTTCAAAGCATGTGCATGAAAGGTCTTAGCCTTGCCCATGGTTGTCATGGTTATGTAGAATACATAAATGATTACTTAAATGATTAACTAAATGAAAATCAATATCAATAGGACAGAGATATGCTGTAAAATGTGCACTGGATCATCCCACGGTGCCAGAGGAACTCCAGGCATTTCCGGTAGCCTAGAGCGCTATCTGGCCGTACAGTCCATCGCTGCCAGAGGAGCTTTCAGGCAGATCTTGTTGCCTTCCAGCACTATCTGGTGTTGGAGTAGATGGTGGGTTTTTAAACCTCCAGTCGAATCTACTCTTGTTGCTAAGCACTGAGGTGCTCGTCGATCCATCTCTTCGTTTCACTCTTCCAGTGTCATGAAAAACAGACTATATACTGATTATAGATAGTAAATGACAAATACTTTTTAAAGTAATAGATAAAAATGTAAAATCTTTCTTAGTCGTCCCCTTTGTCTTGTTGCATTGTCTCGTACCACGGACAATGTCCTGCTTAAAACCTTCGTCTTCCTCTATCCTTCCAAAAACAATCACATTTTACATTTGATTTTATGAAGAGGATAAATGATTCAATAGTACATAAATGAAAAACAAAATGAATAACTTCAGGAAGGGGCATATGCCAAAGTATAATACATAACTCCATCTAACTTCCTCCCTACTCTATCCCCATATTCTAAAAACACTACATAATATAAAAAGAAATACAGAGACAATACTAACTCCCTTTCTGTCAAAGATTACAATACAATGAAAAATAAAAAATGAAAATAAATGGCACCCCTTCCCTACCATTTTTTCAGGAAGGTTTTACACAATTTCATCCAGCTCACTCAGTCCAGGACCCACTGTATGCACACTGGTACACCCAATGTCAACTCCTGTTGGTCTTACTGACACATTGATCACTGTTTGGCTGCAGCATTGGCCAGCATTGATCTGAGAAAAGGCAGAGCAACAGAAAAACAACAGAACAACAAAAGAAACACAACAATTGAAACGACCATAATGATTCCCCTTTTGATTTGTTGAAACACTCATATTCTAATGTGTGATCAATCATATAAGCAACTGGTGTTTCTCTTTTCCTAATGTCAATTCTTATATCCATTCTTTGGCACCCATCCCCCCACCCTGGCTGTTTGTAGAATTGATGGAAGTCTTTCTTTCCAAGCATGGTCAAACATTCTGATGGGCAATAAGGATACATTTTTCCAGTGACCTTATCACAATAATTTGAGTAAAATCTACCACAGTGCATGTAATCATATGGGCTTGGAACAACAACAACTTTCTTAAGGGGAGATGGGGAACAAACCACACAATTTATCATTCCTGCTTCTTTTGCTGTACATTCTGTCCATTTGAACCAATCATTGTGATAGGCTGCATCTAACAGCCTGCAGGTATGTTTCTATATCATGGACTAAAGTCTCATTCTCATCATCATTAAACCATCTTACTGACCTCTTTCTGGCATGTTTGTTTGCATAAATACCTGGTATCCCTTCAATCACATCAGGAGAATATGTCAGCGATGGTAGCTGAATCAAGTGTGAGAAATTCATCAGGTTGATATCTGGATTGGGCATTAGTAGAGGGTCTTGGCTAAAAATTTAATCAATTTATCAATGATCACCAGCAAGTATCTTTTTTCCCCTGACTGATCTTATGTGTGCAAAATCCATTACCAGATGTTTGAATGGTCCTTCTGGGACTGATAAATGGCCAATTGGTCCAAATGTTCCTTTTCTGACATCATTTTGGGCACAAACTTTGCAGTCACACCATTACTCCTCCCGTAAACAAAACAACTAATACTTTCCCCCTCGCACAATTGTCAAAACAATGTGCGTCAGAGATCAACATTGTTAGCAGTAGTGTAGGAATAACCATGTGACCTTCATGAGACTGCAAAAACCCATCAGCATCTCTGTTGTTCCTCTTTGTTGACACATACTAATTTCATTCATTTTGTAACTTTTTCTTTAATGATTCAAAGGCTATTAATGCATCAGTTGTCCACATCAAGGGCACTCTAAGATTTTGATGCCCTGCTTGTTTCATTAGTGATCTTAATGGAGCTGTTTTAATTGCATAATCTTCAATCCAAGCCAATCTGTAAAATCTGTCATCCCCAAAAAATGTCATTATTGTGCAACTGTGGCTTAGGTGTTTTGCTAATGCCTTCTAACTGACTGGGTGAAATTGCTTTCATCCCATGTGAGATTGTGAGTCCCAAGTATTCAACCTATAGAATTAAATACTGGACTTTAGAGGCCTTGTTTCCCCCTCAGTCAACCTAGTCAGTACCTCAATTGAATCTTGATGGCATTGTTCTAAAGTTGTTGAACGAACTAATAAATCATCTATGTACTGTATCAATGTGCAGTCCAGCCTAAGATCACTTAAGTCTTCGTTTAAAACTTGATTAAACACGTGTTGTGAATGTTTGAAGCTTTGATTCATTCTCGTTTAAAGTGAGTTTTTTACCTTGGTAGCTAAATGCAAACAAAGGTCTGCTCTCTTCTGCTAGGGGAACACTGAAAAAGGCAGAACAATGATCAATCACAGTATAATAGTTAGCAGCAGGTGGAACATTGGTTAGTAGCATATGTGGATTTGGAACTTCAGCAGGACAATCCTCCACATCCTTATTCACTGCTCCAATGCACCAAGCACCGTTTTATTTTATCTGCTTTAGCCACTGGCAATATTAGGGTGTTACAATAACTAGAACATTCAACAAGCACCCCTTATTTAATCAATCCTTCAATGGTCTTTTTAATCCCTATTTCTGCTTTTTGTTTCAAAGGGTATTGTAATTTTCTTGGCATTTTAGCTCCAGATCTAAGTGTTATTCTAACTGTATTAGCTGCTTTTACTAATCCCACATCTGTGTCATGCTGAGACCACAACTCAGGTGGTACCTGTTTCTCCATTTCTTTTAACAACTCAGTCCGCTTTGTCTGATTGTCTTTAGGTGGTAAGTCAGTTTTAGTATTTACAACTATTCTGGGGGTACCCATCATAGGGGTGGCACACAAAAATTGCTGATTGGAGAATTAGATGATTTTCTGTAAGCTCCCACTTGCTTTTTTCTGCTCTTTTCATCATGGGGCCTAAATCTTTGGATGCACAATCCTTATTTACATACAAAGTGACATGGGGAACTGAATCTGGCACCTCAAACCATTCATCAATTAATTTTTCCCTGTCTACCTGTAGAGCTGCTCCTTTTGGTCCTATTATTATATATTGTGAGATCATAGGAATTTTTAACCCCTTTGTGTCTGCTAACCATCTTTTTTCAAAGTCTGGGTCTTTGTTTTCATCATACTTCATCGTACAATGAAATTCAGTTTTTGGTAGACTTGGTTCATAAAGCTGTTCCCTTATGTACCTTCCCCATTTGCTAAGTGTTTCTTCTTCATCCTGTTTTAGATCACCTAACCAGTACATGTTAGCACATGGCTCTTGTGTTTGTTGAAATACAGAGACATTCATTTGTGTGATTGCCCGTTCATCTATATAAATTCCATCTGGGGTGCATAATATCTGCATTTTTAGCTTACATATGGCATCTCTTCCTAACAAATTGACAGGTGTATGTTCTGAGACTAAGATTGGTATTCTTATTTCAGTGTCTTTCAGACTTATGCTTACAGGGGCCGTCATGGGAAGTAGTTGTGTTATCCCCGAGAATCCTACTGTCTTCATATATTTTCCAGACATGGGGAGGTGTGAGGCATACATTGGATTTAAGCATGAGAATGTGGCCCCTGTATCAAGAAGTAAAGAAATGGGATTTCCTTCTATTTTGACTTGCAGCATTGGTTCTTGATCAGCATCATATGTTATCATTGGAAGTTGACTCCTCCCCGTAGGATTCTCTGGGCAGCCCTAGTATCCTTGGTCAGGCCCACGCCATGGGTTAACTGGGCCTTGGGCTTGAGCTTGCACTTGTTGCTGTCCATAGTTGACTCCTGGGGCCATAGGCTGGTTTTGTTGCCAAGGGTTGATGGGGCAGTCTCTTCTGTTGTGTCCAGGTTGATTGCATCCCCAACACACTCCTGGTGGGCCACCAACTCTTTGCTGATTGTTGTTGAATCTCCCTCTGCCACGTCCACCTTGTTGCTGCTGTCTGTTCCAGTTTCTGTTGTTTGACTGTTCTGGCTTGAAGTATATGACAACTGGTGCAGGGCCCTGGGGTGAACTGACTGGTCCAGCAGGTATTGGTTGTGCTGCCATAGTCTGGTTTGCTGGTGTATGCACATTCACTGCTGGAGATGGACTGGCTGGCGCTGGGGTATTAACAGGCGCCATTACTGCTGGTGGTTCTTCTTTTTGAACTGCCTGTACCTTCTTCTTCTTGTTGAGCAGTTCCTCAAGCTGCAGCTGAGCCAGCTTCCTTTGGAGCTCCTTTTCTTGGCTCTTCATTTTCAATTCTTGCTTTCTGTACTGCTCCTCAGCATGGACCACATGGTCTCTGAACTCCTTGTGTGTCTTGGAGTTCAGACCAACCAAGTCCTCCAGCTTTGCTTTCACTGCTGCAGGCATGGCTTCCACAATGGCGGTCCTAAAGAGTGCTGTCAGTACCTTGTCGTGTTCTGGATCTCTCTCCAGCTCTTCTTTCCAACGTCTTAGCTGTTTCTGGATATAAGTCATGGGGTTCTCAGCTTCTCCCATTGGCTCCCCTTTCAGAAAGCCAGGATCAGTCTGCATTGGATACTCAGTTCTCAGTGTCTTCCATATGTCACGTCGATGTTTGTCAAAGGAGACTCCATCTGCTTGAGGCCTGTCTACTGCTTGCAGGATTGCTCCAGATTGCTTGAGAATGTCGTTCATCTTTGAGGCCCCCAGACACTTGGCAAGCAGAGCCTTGATTGCAAGGAGGAGTTAAGGAGAGAGACAGACAACAGGAGAGAGACAGACTCATGCATAGGCATGAGGGAGGGACTGACATCATATGAACAGAGAACATCAACACCAGCACTGCATATAATGCAAAGAGAAGCAGAGAGAACAACCCATGAGGCGGAGTCAAGACTCAAAAAGGAGGGGCCAAGGAACACAGAGAGGAGGAGAAAGCAGGTGGGCCACACTCATACCAACGCCTGACAGAAATGCTAAAAGAATTGGAGGACCAATACAGACATGAGGTACCAGCTTCTGAGGATTTGGAAAGCTGTCAGACAGAAGAGCCTGAAGCTGAAGCTGAAGAAACAGCGAGACATCCTGATCCCATCCTGGAAACTCTGGATGAGATGGAGGAAAGAGCCAATAGAACAAGGGAAAGGATTCAAGACTCACTTGATGCACTGAGACAGCAACTGGATAAGTCAGAAGCCGAATGTGAGCCATTGCTGTCACATCCAAGTCCACGTGACTACGTCCAGTGAAAGAAATACAAGCAAGTATCAGGGACATTGCTTTTGCAAGATATTAAATACCCTGATGATCTATTTCAAATTCCTCAGCTGCGGAGACAGAGAGCAGGAGGGGAACACAGACCAGTAAGGCTGTCAAAGAGAAGTGAGGCCCCAAGCACTGAATGCCCAATCCTCATTAAGCAAGGCCACGCGGCAGCTCTGTTGATTTCCTTCAGTTTTAGTATCATCTTGTACATACCCTTCAAATTCTATTGGCCCTTTTATGTCTATGGTTCCCTGTACTAGAGGTGTTTGGTGTACAGCCTGGTCGCAGGAAGGAGCATATGGAGGTGGCCTTTCTTTTTTTTTTCATTAATTTTATTCTTTTTTTCTTGTTTCTCCAATTTTAACAATCTCAATCCATAATTTTTAATCAGGGTCAATACCCCCAACTCTAGTTCTCTTTTCTTACCTCTCTTTATAGATTTGTCATGGGTCTTGTGATTTTTTTTTTTTTTAATCAAGACCTCCATTTCTTTACACATTGCTACATCAAATGTTCCCCTGCTGGCCATTTAGTAGCCAATGTCTTTGTACTCTCTGTCCATTTTTTCAAGAACTACCTTATAGAGGATATACAAATTCCATAAGTTTCTGTTACTTATGGAATTTAATTGGATTGTTCCAGGTACTTATCCAGGTAATAATCACAAAATGTTTTCTTGTCAATAATTTGAGGGGTAACACAAGGCCTTTTGGTTCTTCTTTCTGTGGGATGCTTTTAATCTAGATGATCTCTCTACCAAGCCACATGCCTTTGAGTGATAAATGGAATTAACTTTATGCAAAACACTTTTGTCCTATTATTATTATATTATACTAATATTTATACTAATTATTATATTATACAAATATCTATACTAATATTATTATAAATTATTATACTAAATATTATACTAATATTTAATTCTTCCTTTGTACAATTGATTATATTTAAAATGGTAAATTAAAAGATTTTTGACCTGTTTTCATAAAATTTGCATGCCCCTTTTACCCCTCCTTTTCTACTGTGTCTTCCATTTTGTCAATTTTTCTTTATATGTAATGTTTGATCTCAACAACTCCTGCTGCTGCACCTCTGCTCTCTCTCTCTGTTTTTGTGGACCTCTAACCACAGATGCTGCATGGCTCACTTTTTAGCACAATCGTCACCAACAAACGTCTCAATGTTCTGCCAGTCACTGGTAGTACACTTCTTTCCTCATCTGATTTAAACAGAATTCTGGATGCCCAAGCCACCTCTCATGTCAGTCTGAGACAAATGTTGTTGAGGACTGTATTTCCTATAATGTATTGCCCTTCCATATTTTCCATATTCATAAGAAAAGGTGCTACAATTGGTTCAATTTGAATTTCTACTACATTTAATGCAGCTTCTAGCTGGGAAGATGCTGAGACACAGAGCCTTTCCAATTTGCCTGTCGAATTGTTTTTTTTTTTTTTTAAACAACATCTTCCCAATTTATTCTTGGTCATTAAAATGCTACTTCTCTCAAATTCAGTATTTTGGTAATTTTCTAGAGAATATTATTTTTTCCTGTACTCTGTCAATCTTTATACCTGTCCATCCAAATCAAGAAACTGTGATTCCAAAAAAAATGATTGTGGAGGCCTCGTGTTCTTATTAAGGTCTCCTGAAATACTTGATGCTCTTTGTCAGTCAAGCATACATCTGATTCATCATAATACTGGTACATTTTACTCTGCTTTGAAAGAGACAGGCACAAAAACTATCTATCAGATGTTTCTGCCTTTCCCTCTCCCTCTCCTGTACTTTACTTTCGGTTTTAGCAGCTTTCACTCCCTTTCTCAGCTCATCCACACACACACTGCCCCCACTCTTGCTCTCTCTGACACACACTCAGCTTCCACCCACCCACACACACACGCACACACACACACACACACACAGGGCTCCTCCTTCGCTCACATGTACTCAGCTCACACACACAAGGCTCCTCCTTTACTCACACACACAAGCCCCCACCTTTGCTCACACACAGAGAAAGAGAAACCAACTCGCCACCTTCTCTCTCTCTTCAGGAATGAAAAACCAATCAATTCGTACCTTTTCTTTATTAATAATTGAGTTTCACAATTTGGATCACAACATCGGGAACTTGGATGGTGTCCAAATAACCGACAAATCCAATTCTTTGGAATGTTTTTTGTTCTTTCAACTCTTATAATTCTCTTTATGTACTCTTTATTTTCCATTCAATGTGTTTACTTTACATTTACTGTTCTTACAGTCACATTGATTTTTCATTCCTTTTTAACTGTAAAACATTCACATAGAACATATATAACATACACAGCGCAGAGCAGCCAGCGTGGTTAATGGTTAGTCAAACATTTAAAGCTTCAATGCATCAACGCACACAAAGTTCTTGACATACAACAGACAGAGACTAACAGTTCAACTTCTTCCAGTCTGCAGACACCCGTCTATGCAACCCTTCCGTCGTGGGAGCCCCCCAGGGCCACACTCAATCACTCCTTCGAGCAGCTCCCTGGTATCCCTTGGCACCCCCACTTAGGAAGTTGCCCTTACGGGATTTTTATGCCCTTCTTAGGCACTGTGCACCTCTTATGCACACAAATCTCTTTTATCAATCTTTCGCATGCGCGCTTTTGACATCTGGAACTCCGTAATTCATACTTACTTTAAATTTAGTCAACTTGTATTCAATACTTCAGATTCGATTTTTTTTTTGGTGAAGCCTTTGTCTCCGATCACCACCACAGGTTTTAGCCTTAGCAGAACACGCAAACAATCCTCTAATCTAATCATAAGCAAAATTGCTTACCTTGTTTTTGGCACCTTTTTTTGGTTTGTTTGAGTGTCAGCCAGGCATTAGACCCGCGACGGCTCCCGTCGACACCGGACTTCAATCCAGTCCCATCTGGGGTGCCAATTGTTATGTCGTGGAGCAATAAAAGCATTTCTCAATGAAGAAGACATTGAAGCTTGAGAGGCAGAGTTTCAGATGTCAAAATAAGACTTTATTGAACAGAGCAACAAAGCCGGGTCAGCGATTGCCGCATCTCCGTCTCTGTCTGTCCGGGTATCCCTTCTTATACCTATCTGCGCTACCAAATTTGTAGTTCCGGTGTTTTTAATTGGCTATGCCTGTCTGGTTCGCCACAATTTATGACTAGCCCACCAGGGACATCTTCAAAGGTGGAATTTGGCCTTATCAGCCATTTTTTAAAAGTAAGTTTTATTCCTCCCCCTCCAAGTTGTTGGAGGCGGTCTTATGGGTCTCCAATTAGTTGGAGGTGGTCACGTGGGACATAACTTGTATCTGTCATATGTTGGAAGTCATCCAAAGTTCATTGGTTCACTTAAGTTCACTGGAAACTTCCAGTGGAAACCACTGGTGCTGCCCCCTGGCAGGCATCTGCAATTCAACCTGTGTTGTTGCAGTTTTAATCTGTGTTGAGACATCTAGTATTATAATACTCAGTATTTTGATAGATATTGATTACTGTTATAGCCATACATCATTAGTTTAAGTATAATAATATCATATTGAGTAAAATAGCACAATATATTTTTTAGGATACACAATAATATAAAGTCAAATTTCAATTGGAAAATATACTTGGAACAGCACTTAAGAAAATATGTTCAGTTAATCACATTCCTGAAAGAGACGGATCTGTATAAAAGAATATGAGTATTTTTAATAAATTAATAATTTTTTTTAAATGTAGTTTGTCTGCCAATCTCTTGTTCCACACTCCAGTCCAGTAGGTGGCGGTAAAGCACCTATCAGTTGGTTTGCCAACCGCCATAAACGCTTCAGAAGAAGAAGATGCTGCTTCCTGCAAAAGTGAAAGAGACAAAAAACGTCATATCATAACACAGGCGAAAGAACATGTCACTGCATTTGCTTTTGAGAATGCACAATGAACGATAAAAGCCTGTTTTCTTTCTGTAGACCTGGATTTATTAATTAAGAGAATGTTCGTGCTTGTGTATCAGCTGTCATGCTTGACAGTTGTCAGTTCAGGTGAGTCAATCCTTTCTATATACGCTATCTTTTACGGAGTATTTATTCACACGTTAGATCATGCCTCCAAGCCAGAAATATCAGATCTAGCCCCGGACGCCAGGCCCTGACAGAAAACAAACAAAAAAAAAAAAAAAACATTTTGTCTGGTAACAGAACAAAAAAATTGTCCAATTCCCAAAACCTGGGAAAACCAGGGATTCTTGCTCAAAACCAGTGTTAGTCTGGTAACCAAAACTGAGAAAAGCCTAGAGCTGGGCGGTATGACCAAAAATTTATATCACAGTATTTTTCAAAATTATATCTGTGTCACAGTATTTGACTTTTTTTTTTTTTTTCATGCATGACTAGGTGTTAACCCCATTTCCTAATAAATTAGAGAATAATACCTGCTGTATATTGGCTTACATTGACCGTACTAGTATTAACACAGGTTTGATTGGTCTCACAAAATGCTGCTGTTCACAAAGAGGTGACAGTGGCACTCATAATTGTAATGAGGTGAAGAAATCAGAATTCATGACTTGCAGTCAAAATACACAACACTTTATTGTGCAAGTTTTGCAACTTGAAAACATCTTTAAGCTGGCTACAATGTAAACAATATGTCTCCTGTAACTGCAAAATGAAAACTTTATCCACTGGGCTTTCATTAAGGCAAATTACCTGAAACAGGTAAATACAAAAGGAGTGAAACTTTTCACTTTGTGAAACATTAATAATATTACTTCAAGTTCAACCAGGTAGTATTCAAGTATTTAAAATATAAAAGAAGTTTAACTTGAAAACTTCTTAAACAACTAAACCTTCACTAAGGCAACTTGCATCCAAACGGACATTGCTTCAAGATGAGGTATATTCATACACACATTTAAACAAATAATAAATAGTAAACTAAAAGTATGCAACTTGCATAAATAAAACTATTGCTCATCCCCAGGAACAGTACACTGTATTCAAGTATCAAAAATATAAAAGAAGTGCAATATGGCTTGCAGGCTTATCCTGTAGCATTGAAACAATGCACATATTTAAACCTCATGGACAAGCTCCATAAATTAGGCATTTTAGCCATCACAAACTTTGAGCAAGGAAAACTAGACGGTCCACAGTATCTGGTTTGAATGCAGCTCTATGCAGGGGTGATAGCGTTCCGGCACCACGCCGGATTTCCGGCGTACTGTGGCTGCGGGGAAGAAAAAAAATCAGGTTCGCGGATATTGATCTGTCATTTCTCTGAGATGTGCAGGTCAGAGAGCAGCTTGACGCCCAACGACTCAAACAAGTCACAATCTAGCCGATGAGCCAATCAGAAGTAGGGAAGGGGCGGGCCTTGTGTCTTTGTCAAATAGATTGATACAGGTTAAGGCAAATAGGCAATGCTCCATGCGCGAAGGTGTTTTTAGCTCACATACTGTACAATTGTCTCCTACTGGCAACTCAAACCGTAATTCATGGATATGTTTATGAAGCCAGGGGAAGACATTAAGGATTTCGATAAAGGCATATTTACAGGGCTCGCAAAATCGCTAGCCCGACGTCCCGGAGCTATTGGGTTTTCCAGTCGGGCTACCAACATTATTTGACCGGCTGCCCAACGGCTATCCTGAAGTAGAGGGCTCATGGGGTCCTTAAAACTCAATTTAGTTGTATCAAATTTAAGGCCATAAAAAGTGGTAAATATTTTAAATAGTAAAAGAAGAGGATTAATTATTTTAAGAGGTCTTACAGTTGGGGACGGAAAGACGAGAATCGCGATAGAGCTGGATTAAACTTTAAGAGGCAATGATTTCATTGAATAAATATGCTCACTGCACTTTCAAAGTCAAAACGCGGCACTGTTGTCTTTATATGAATGTATCTGAAGGGAAGCGACTGTCCTCAGAAACGTGTCGTTGGCATTTTCATTTCATGACTGATAAAACAGCGTTAATGCTGCTTTGCTTTCAGCCATTCTTAGAGAAACCGCAATATTTCAGCGTTCCGAAAGCGCCCCCTCGTGACATAGAATTAATTTGCACGTCCAAATTTTTAGCTGTTTTTGGTCAGATTATTGCAAATCTCGACCAATGTTTTTTATGCAAACACAGAGTTGTAAATGTGAAAGAAGTTAATGTGCTTTCTAAAAATCTAAACAATTAGGACATTGTTTTAAATAAATGTTATGCATTATATACTTGATTTATTCATTTTAATGGGATAAAGGCTGAAATGCCAATCTATAAGCTTTTTTTGTAAAAAAAAAAAAAAAACCTTTATCTGACTGAACTGAACCAACAAGTTATGTGTTAAAAGTGCGTCGCATACATAGTACCTCCACCCCACTCACCTCGGGGGGCAAGGGAAAAAAAAGTTCAGGCTCAGGAATTTTTTCCACTATCAGGCCTGTCTATGGCATGTGACGATATTGCCACCAGTGCTGAACACTCTCTCAGACGGAGCACTTGTGGCAGGTATGCATTAATACTGTTGAGCTAGTTTTGCAACACGGGGGAAGTTTGCCTGATAGCATCTCCACCGCTGCAAAGGGTCTGCATCACTGTCAACCTCTGTGGTCTGCAAGTAGGCTCTAAGCTCCATCTTGATGTTTTCCTCTTCTGAGAGTGTTTCTCCGCTGCAGCCCATGCTGCTGGTGCTCTGCTTTTTGAAAAAGCTGGACAAGGACTTTTTTCTCTTTTCCTCAGGTGAAGCAACAGGCCCTGCTGCAGCACCAGAAGGCCCAGGGAGAGGGTCTTGCTGTTGATCCTTGAGTGATTTCTTCCATGGCTCTGGAAATTACATGTTCCACATTTTCTTTCTTTGTGTAGGTGGTTCTGAATCGTGGATCAAGGAAAGATGCGATATCGAGCAGGTCATCTGTGTCTGCGTCTGAGTATTTCTCGTTCAAGTAGGCTAGAATGTTTCTCTTCACATCCCTGGCCAGTTCAGTGTTGTTGTCTTCCTCAGCAAGAATGGTAGTGTTGAACAGATGAAGTACTGGCTTTACGTATGACACGCTGACATAATGCTCTCCAGATAAGGCATCTGTGAAGTCCTGGAGTGGGCTCAACACCTGACAGAGAGAGAGAGAGAGATATGTTATTTTCGTAACAATAAAATTAAAGAAGTGCATTCACTGGATGCAAAGGAAAGGAAAAAAGAGCTTTGTTAAAAATAGCACATAATAAAAGTAAAACAACCACACACCTTGTTGACAGCCTCCAGGACTTCCACATCTTGCCACCTGAGGATTAAATGCCTTGACTTTTTGTCAGTTGTTAGAACCTGATTGATGGCTCTCTCTCTTGCTCTAATACTCTTTGAATCATTATCTGACGTGATCCCCACCTGGTGGGCGTCTCAGTTGTGAGCTGGTGCTTTGGAAGACCCAGTTCATCCTGTACCTCGGCCAGGTCCCTCCTTTTTTTCCATGAGTATAAAAATGCTGCCACAATTTTTTTGCAGACTCCAACTGCACGCTGTATGTGGTCATCTTTCATAGCTCTCTCTGTAAAAACCACAAAAGGGTATTACTATTGTTATTATTATATATTTATTGTAACAGTCAGATTAATTAAATGTATAGTCAAAGTAATATAATAGCTAGGGCTTACCAATGGCTAGGTGAAGCTTGTGACCAAAGCACTGGAGTCTTGTCCAATTATTCAGCTCAATTGCCTTAATGATGTTGGCTCCACTGTCTGTTGTGATGGCCACTAGTCTGTGCTCCGACAGCCCCCAGGAATCCAGTGCCTCTTGCAAGCCTGCCGCTAGTAACTTGCCAGTGTGATCATCGGGGAAAAAGCTTGTTTGCAGACAATGACTATGCAACACCCAGTCGTCACTTATAAAGTGAACAGTCAGGCTTAGGTATGGCTCCATTCTCCGACTAGACCATAAATCAGTTGTTGCTGAGAAGCAGACATGTTTGTGGCGGAGGTGGTGAAGCAAATTGCTTGTGTTGCCTCCTGCGGCTACAACTTTAGCATATGATGGTTGTTTGATCAATGTCAGATTTTTTAAAGCCAAAGTATTTCCACACAACCGACATGGCTACTCTTTTCTCTTTTCTTTGTCTGTGACATTTTCTTCGTCCATGCTGTTAACCGCTTAACACACACAGAACGTGCTTCCACTGCTCTCATGCAGACGCATACAGCTTGTTTGGTATCACTGCAAAACAATCCCCCTCTCAAACAATGTCCGCGGCGGGACGTTCCACCGCTCTGTGTTCCCGACGCTTTGTACGCACACACTCACCGGTATATACACTTGGGGTATATGAAAAATGAATATCATATAAAATAAAAAAAAACACCGGTATTCGGTATGAAAAGGTATACCGCCCAGCCCTAGAAAAGCCAAATAATATCAGAAGCAGGAGACAAAGTGATGATCAAAAAAATGGCAGACTTTATTGAATAATCTCGTTGCGTAGGCTGTTTCAGTGCTCATACTTCATCCGATCAGCAAAATTCAACCAAAATGTTCCTACCACAAGCAAAATATCACAAATTTAATGAATAAATCAAAATTTAAAACAGTGTAGCTTTTCCAGTAGCTATTACTACTTTTCCAGCAAGTAGCGGTTTTGAGCGACCAAAACCTAAATTCTGTTATGCGTTCTGAGAAGTCACGAGCAGTACCGCCGCTCAGTCTACGTATGGCACCAACTCCCAGGGGGGCACTATCCCAGCTGCTCAAAAAAAATTGTTTTTATATATTTTAATTATAAATTATTTAATTGATGAACAATATGCCTGTTCCTGGAAAGAGACATCAGCTGTCCAGCGCCGAGAAACAAAAGGGAAAAAAAGCCCAAGATGAAGCCCGTGCATCACTTTCAGGTGCGTGCATAATCCTGTGAAACTTTATTTTATTCTGTCGACGTTAATAATGTGTTGTAATGTCGGTAATAATTTCACGACTAACGCATCTTTCTTAATATGAATACAAGCAGATCTAAGTAAACAAAATGACTTAAAATACATTATATTATAACACAGAGGCAATTATGATTATTCATTAATAATGACCATATGGAGTCATTAAATAACAGTGTTAAAATACATAATCTAATACAAAATTAACAGTTTACATTACAATTTTAATAGAAATGCCTGAAAAGGGCACCAAAGGCCTGAATCAGCAAATGCTTTATCATATAAAGAGCTCATTTACGAAGTGTGCCTTTGTAAATTTTGAACTTTAGAAAGCTCCAGCAGATGACAGTGTTGATTTTATTTCAGTTATTATTGTTTATTTTATTAAGATTTCACATTTTTAAATGTTTTATTTAAAGTGTAATTTTAGTTGTTGTTGTTTTTTTGCTGTAAAGCTACAATTCTAATTTATTAATGATACAATTTATTTATGTATTTACTTGAATAAAGTTATATTTTGACCCCTATAGTAGGTATTTTTTTATTATTTTATTTTTACTTCCGTAATATTTGGGGGAGGGGGAACAAAAGTAAATTTCTGCTTAGGGCACCCATTTGGCCAGCAGAGGCACTGGTCACGAGCCTGTAATGCATTGAAGAAGCGTCTTCTTCTGAATAGATCGCAAACTAAATTTGTTCATTACCGCCATTTGTTGTGATATCTAGAGGTGTAAAAAGTACTAAAAAATTTTACTCAAATGAAAGTACAGATAATAAAAGAAAATTCTCAATTAAACGTAAAAGTATGGCCCAAAACATACTTGAGTAAAGTAAAAAGTACAACTTGTACTCAAGTACTAAAAAATTAGAAGTAGGGGGAGAGTGGGGACAGTTGGAACACTTTTTGCATTTCCTTTAGTTTCTCAGACTCTGTTTGTATTAAAAAAGCCGACATTTTAATACAATAAAGCCACTATTTGTCAGCTACTCACCCATATTTCTTCAACATGTGTACATTTGATATGCATACAATTTACACTGAAATAGACAAAGTGAAATGTTGAAACTTTCCCCACAATAGGGACAGTTCCAACATTCAATAAAATGTAATTAAATCATTCTTAAATATTATTTTCCAATTTTTAAATTTATTTGTGCTCAGTCAGGGTCTTTAAAAATTTAAATTGGCTGTATAAAAACTAAGAATTGTAAGTAGATTTTTTTACCTGTTTACTTTAAAAAAAGGAGAGACCCCTAAAGGGGATTATTACTATTATTATTATTATTATTATAAATTTACAATTATGTAATGTTATGGCAAGCTTTTAAAACAATGTTGAGGTAAGGGTCAGCATGTTGGGATGGTTGCAACAGTGACTACATTTACATGGACACCAGTAATCTAATTAATGACCTTATTCTGAATAAGACAATAATATGATTAAGGTGTTTACATGAGTTGCTTTTAAAATATTCCTTTCATGTTCCCGTTTCACATGTTATAGTACATATAGATCGATTAATGACGCACACATTACATACATTATATCTCTAAATTAACTTTATAAACTAAAGAAACGAAAATAAATGTAATCACTTTGCTATTAAAGACAGCAGCTGTGTAATGGGGAAGAGAAAGAGGAAAAAAGACACATTCCAGTCAGACTCGGGCCAGTAGTTCTGATGAGCTGTCCGACATTTTTGCAACGAATGTTTGTTTAATAGCCTATTTAACATTCTTATTTAGGCTACTTTCTTATTGAAATATATTATTTCTTCGATTTATTTGAGCGTTTTTTAGGCTGCTTGTTCACTGACTAAAGTGCTAAAATAAACAGGCACGTTTTGTTAATAATGTTTGAGTCTCATTTATTTTGTGTTTCAAAATTATATACATATGTATTTATATATAGGTAATGTGGCCGAGAGAGCTCAACGTGCTTCAAACACAGGAACACGCTGCAAACAAAGGGGATTATTACTATTATTATTATTATTATAAATTTACAATTATTTAATGTTATGGCCAGCTTTTAAAACAATGTTGTGGTAAGGGTCAGCATGTTGGGATGGTTGCAACAGTGACTACGTTTACATGGACACCAGTAATCTAGTTAATGACCTTATTCTGAATAAGACAATAATATGATTAAGGTGTTTACACGAGTTGCTTTTAGAATGTTACTTTCATGTTCCCGTTTCACATGTTATAGTACATATAGATTGATTAATGACACACATTACATCCACGCGACGCTATCAGTTCGTCTTCGTTATGGTATATAGACTTTCTGTTTCGTTTTTAATTTTATGAAAGCTTGAAGTGCAGTTAATTATTTGTCATGCTATATTTGCATCATCGTTTGGACCTTTGCATCAGGGCTCTGGACACCAATTTTTTGAACGCGCTGCAAACACAGGAACGCACAGCAAACTCACGAACGCGCTGCAAACACACGAACGCGCTTAGATTAATACTTTTTAAAGTTTTTAATACTCTAATGAAAATTGGCATGGACAAATATGGATGCTTTAAGCAAATATATGTTTATTATTAGTGAAACCATACTCAACATAGAGCATGAAGTCTAGATATGTTTCAAAGGTCATAGATGTTTTTCAAATAACTTGTTCATGTCTATTCGACACATGAAAAAAAAAAGAACATAGAAACACCAGGTTCCCATTACTTCTCTTTCTTTACACTAAGCAATTTACTTACACAAGCCTGTTTACATTATTTGCAGGACAGGGCAGCCCACATACTGTAATTTGATGCAGCCAAGTTCTCAACAAAACTGTTTCCATTGTTATAATTTAGTATTTCTGTTATCAGACAACCAAAGTAATATGAAATAATAACTGAAAAAAATCCTGAATTATGATCAAGATTTAATCGCTGAAAAGAATCATTTACCGGCATCTGGACATAAGTCACTATTCCCTGCATTATTATCGTTGTTTTTAACTTCCTGTTTGAATGCCTTCACGATCCTTTCACTTTTTAGGAGTTTACCCGTTTAAAGTTATGTGATCCCAAAAACCTGCTTCTTTTATTTTTTTAAGGTATTGTTTTTGTTATAATGTACTGATTCGAGAGCCCGGTCTCATGAAAATGTGTACTAGTAGCACGGTTTTCTGTTTCTATTTGGCGTGCTATTAATAAGCTGAAATTAACTTTGGCGTGCATATAATACGCCGTTTTCGTGTGCATACTCGTATGGTGGCTTTACGCATCAACCCCACAGCACCAATAACGTAGACTGACTCTGCTTGCATTCATTAAACATGGCAGAAGTGCCGGTACGCAAGTACGCAAAAAGGATAAAATACAGACGTGTCTGCATACCGGTCCACTTCAAGCACTGGAAGCAACATAATATCTGGTTTAACTGAAAGCCCTGTTCCTCTGCCGCTCGCTGAACAGAGCAGATGCAGATATAAAGAGAGGGAGGTGCGCACGCATTGGGAGACCTCGTGCTCGATCGGCAAAACCGGAGAGCCTCAGAAACTATATTAGGTTTGTCTAATTATGTGTTTATCTATTGTTGCTAGACACTTTTCGCAAGGTCGGAATCCACTAAAACTCCTGTAGTGTGAGTCGGGCTTTAATCAGAGTATTGTCTTAATCGCGCTAATATCGGAATATTGTTGTCCAAGTAAAGGTATGCAGTAAGTGCGTTTACATGGACCCACTTAATGCGATTATAATGAGATTTTTGCAGTTTTGCGATTAAACTTTTCCTCATGTAAACGCAATACTTTGATTATAGTAATGTGATTAAGATCATAATCGCAGCAAGCATAATCGTTTTAACATAGGTGGTGCACGCCGATTTTAATCAAAATATACAGGCATGTAAACACCTTAATAGCAGTATGGCCGCTTTAACCAGAGTGCGCATGTGGTCGTGACTTACACGATCGTGCCACGCACCTGCAGACAGGGACAGTGCTACATAGGGGCTAGAGGGGCTATAGCCCCGTCCGAATTTTGAATAGCCCCGGGTTAGCCCCCAAGCAGGTGAGATAAAAGAGTGCTGTCCTGTGCTGTCACAGTAATCTGCCACACGCGTCATGTGAGCGCAGTTTCCTGCATTAGGCTACATTTAATCCATTACATCATCACTAATATTGAGTGTAAAGTATAAAGTATGCACAGTTCTGATTACGCATATTAACACATACTGTGTTAATGTTGAGTGCACAACCCAGTCTCACGGAGTGCAGGTGCTGTCCAGTCTTTCCTTTGCATGTAAAAGGTTTTTTCGTTGTCTTGTGTAGAGCTCTGAATAGGCCTCAAATATACTGTAGGCCCTAGCCCACCTCTTGGCGGGCAGCTTATCAGAATTCTTGGTAAGAGACTGGCCAGACTCCGACCCGAGATCATCTTTTTGGCCACTTCTCCCAAAACAGCTTATACTAATTTTTAAGATATTAAAATAGTTGTTTTGCATATAGGCCAAATGGCAATGTAATTATATTTCGTTTCAGTTTTTTATTAAGTTAATTTAGAGCATTTTTTTAATTTGGAGAATTTTTTTTTTCTGTTAAATATAAGTTTTTATTTTTAACGACCAAGCGGCCAGTGGCAGAGCGTGAGTTGATATGCTTGATCAATTTAGCTTTCTTAAATCATCACGACTTGCCTAAAATATAATCTATAAAAATTAAACAGTTCAAGCATATCAATTCAGTAACACAGAGACACACAGAATTCTTATTTAAACAGTTGGGTTGCGGCTTAATATTAGTCCATATCGCGATTTGATTTAAGTGTAATGACCTACTTTTGATTAATGCATCTAAACTTTGACATTCCGCATTAAACTGTAAATTCCGTTTTATGACTGAATTCCGCAATTCTGTCCGTGTTTTCAACATCGCGGAAATCATAAGGCCCTACAAATGAGGCATGTGGCCGTTTTACTGGCTGGTTGGTCCAGTCTGAGATATTGCCAAATAGCGGACATCCGTTTGTATTTCTTCTTTGCTGCTCTATACAGTGGTTGCTTGTGGCAACACAGCACAACTTCTTGTGTTTTGCATTCTGAGCAATGAAGAAGAACTGGCTTCCGATTTGCAAGCGGGAATAATTTATATCTTGTTTACGAAAATGGTATCGGAACGGAACGTGGGTTCAAGTACTCGTCGATTCCAATGCTAGAATTTTTTGTGGTATCGGCGGCATTTCCGAAACTAGTATCGGAATCGGAACAACCCTAATAATAATAATTACATCTAATGATCTACAGCAGGGGTGCCCAATCCTGTTCCTGGAGATCTACTATCCTACAAAGTTTAGCTCCAACCCCGATTAAACACACCTGAACCAGCTAATTAATCTCTTACACCATGTCTACATCAGACGCGAGTGGCGTGACAAAATACAATAGAACCTATTATGCTGTCTACACTGGATGTGGCACAACACGGCAAATCCCCGGCAGTAATCGGCTGCCATGTTCTATTTATGACGTGCTCACACAAAGTTTAAATGATTTGCAATGCTCGCTTTGTCGCGCCCAGTGTAGACAGACTTTAGCTGTTGCGGCACAACAATTGTCGCGCCTGGTGTAGACACAGGCTGTATCCGAAATCGCCCCCTATACCCTATTCACTATTCCCTACATTAGTCCACTCGTACAGTTCACTTGAAGGAGTGAATGAAAACAAGTGAGTGAATTCGGACACTAAGTGCACCGGAAGGACTGACGATTTTGCATAGTATTGCTTACTGTTTAGCAATCATTTAAAACAGACAGTTCCAGTAAAATTAAAGGATTTATCTTGAACTATGTCAAGGAATTTATGTATAAACCCTGGTTAAACAATTTAATAATCAATTTACAACGAATTTGTACCCGTGTTGTACGCTGTATTATGCAGTGGACGAGCGTGTTGTAAAATGAACGGATGGATGATTCAGCTGCGGGCACCATCGTCTGGCGAGACGCAGGAATTCAGTCGGTGTGCGACTCTCACAGTGCATTATAGGTTATCTCTAGCTGTTGAGCATGCACTGGTTGTACACTTGTTTTTGGGGTGCATTGTGGGATTGAATGAGTGCACTCGGGAACGTCCACTATGGTTTCGAACACCACTTAAAATGGCTGTCCCCTCAAATATTGCACTATTTGAGGGTATGGGGGCGATTTCGGATACAGCCACAGTGTTAGGTAGCACTTGATAATTACAAATAGCTGTGTTGGAGCAAGGCTGGAACTAAAGTCTGCAGTATAGGTAGATCTCCAGGAACAGGATTGGGCACCCCTGTTCTACATTGTCTAATGTGTATGTGTGTACGCTGTACAGAAATGCATTTGAATATAGGTCTATAAGACACGTTACTAATATTGTCCTTGTGTATCCACAGGTTCTCACTCTCTGATGGCTTTGGCAACATATATAGATGGACAAACACCATTTCCTGAGTTCAGTGTTGTGCTGATGTTGGATGATCTGCAAATAGTGTACTATGACTCAACCACATGGAAAGTAGCCTATCGATCTCTCAGCGAATCCAAATACTATGAAGAAGAGCAAAGAGATGTTGGTGCTGTATTTGATGATATGTTTAGCAGCATGAGAAATCGAGCATTTTATCTTAAGAATCACCTTAATCGTACAGATGGTGAGAGCTATAGTCTACATGAGTATTAACACACAAAATGTAGATTATGTGTTTATTTCCTTAAAATATTTTGATGTAAGAGAGAGTAATCATAAAAGTCTAGTATTCATTTCCAGTTCACCATCTCGGGTTGTAGGCCTACTATCTCAGTGAGGACTATAAGTCTTTAAATTTATTACATTTCTTCTTTTATTTGAAGGTATACATATTCATCAAAGACTTGCTGGATGTGAAATGTTAGAAAATGATAAACCAGGTCTGATGAAAACATGGGATGCCTTTGATGGACAAAATATGGAGGAGTACACAATTGACATGGAAAAAAAAGATATCCATATAAAAAAGCCATGGATTACAACATGGAACCAAGTGAAAAAACTTCATGTAAAGTTTCTGTATGAAAATGTTTATCATCCTGTTTGCATTAGAACTTTAAAGCGGTACCTGAATATGGAAAAGAACAATGTGATGAAAAAAGGTGAGAGAATTTTAGAAACAGATTAGAAATGATCATAATTACCTTATTAAAAAAAAACATCTGCACCTGATTCCTTTATTAATCTTGATTTATTCACTGAACAAAACCAACGCTTCACCAACATTAACAATTCTCATCCTTCTCTGCAGTAAAACCCAGAGTCAGACTCATTAGGAAGACACTCATAGACTCACAAGGGCTTCAGATCAGCTGTCTGGCCACTGGTTTTTACCCCCGTCACATCAACCTGACCCTGTTCAGAGATGGTCAACCTGTGGATGATGATCAGACCATAGGAGGAGAGATTCTGCCCAACGGAGATGGAACTTACCAGATGAGGAAGAGTTTGGTGATCAGTGAAGAAGAGCTACGTGAGGGACATAAATACAACTGTTCAATGAAGCACCTCAATCTGGACAACAAACTGGACATTACTTTTGGTAAACTAACAAGCAATTAAACAAAAAAGCAAAACTGTACTGAATAACAAAGCAGACATTATATTCAAAATACTTTGTCATTGTACACAATGCAATGAAATTTAGAATAGCAACTCAGAAAAAAACAACCGTACTAGATGACATTTTATGGTTGAATAACTTAAATGCACTTTATTTCAGTACATGTCCATAACATACTAAAAGAGCTCTATTTTCACACACTTATCGTGTACTTAATATAAAAAAAATTATCGGTAACACTTTATAATAACTATTCGTTATAACTAGTTAATAGATAATTAATAAACTGTTAGTTAATGGGTTATAAATGACTTGTTAAATAACAGTTAATAGTTTGTTAATTATTTATAACTATCTGTTATAACTAGTTAATACATTATTAATAAACTGTTAGTTAATGAGTTATAAATGACTTGTTAAATAACAGTTAATAGTTTGTTAATTATTTATAACTGTGCCTTATAGATAGCCAATAGATAACTAACAAGCTGTTAGTTAACAAGTTATAAATGAGTTAACTATATTTTAATGATTTAGAACTATACCTAATAAATTAGTAATAGATCATGGACAAGCTGTTAGTAAATTACTTACTAAAGACTTGTTAAGTATCAGTTAATAGTTTATATATGTTATTGGGATGTTATTCTAAAGTTGCAACTATTCTTCATTTATTAACTGTTAGTAAATGAGGAATAGTTGCAACTTTAGAATAACGTCCCAATAACATACATAAGCTAATAACTAACACTTAACTAATATATTAACTCACACTTTACAGATCAGTTGTTCATAGTTTGTTAGTCATCTGCTAATACCAGTGAAACTTTGTATAACAGCAAATGGATGGAACAAATTCAAGCTACAGTAATTTTATGTGATATTCAAAATATACAATTTTTGTACCTCAACCTTGTTCCACCCATAGGCTTTTCTGTGTACTGTATTTTACCAAAGAAACTCCACATATGAAATGTTGAACATTGTGTTTAATGTATAGAAACACACATAATGAGCCATCACATGGCAGAACAGCAGTACACAACAGAATTTTCTCCCAACACAAATCACTGTTGTTTCCCTGATGGGATTAACTTTATGGCTGCTTTGTTGCCTGCGGTGCAGCAGACGGAGTGCGGCGTAGACTCCGTGACGCCAGTGTCTTCGCGCCGTTTTTGGCAAATGGTTCGGATAAAAGAATCTTTGATCTTCCTCTGAGTGTGGAGATTTGATCGTTACTTGTGCCTTGCGTAACTAAAATCCTACACCTATTACCAGATACAACAGTGCTGCACATGTATGGTATGTAATGTACAAACAAACAAAAAGTATCTCTTTTGTCTAAACACAATTTTTTGTGATGTAGATTTACAATCCCTTCACACACCACACAAGTCTCAATTTAAGTGCTAATTATTGCATTTATATAGTTTATAAGTTTACTTAAGTACCACAGCTGGAAAAAAAATACATACATAACTATATAATATATTTTTTTAATAAAATCAGTTTAATTTAAAGTTAATTTATAAAAGTCTACTAAGATTGAACTACTTTCTAAAGTATTCAAAGCACACTTTTCGAAAAAACCCTAATAAAACTATATTTTTGAGATAGAATACTTTATTTGAATGCACTACAAATCTATGTATGAGTGTATTTAGCATACTTTTTCAAGTGCACTGAAGTAGAAATAGACTTTTAATTAGTGTATTTATAGTGTGTAACTTTTACAATTTTATTTAGCACAAAAAGGAGGATGTAATGTACATCCTTGTGTTTAAGTATTTTTTTAGTGCATTCAAATATTTATTATAGATTTATTTTCCTGTCGTTTATCTCACGGTTCTGTTTTGTTTGTTTTTACACCACGTTTTTAGATGTGGCTGAATCTGGCCCAGGATCCTTCAGTCACTCTATGGTTTTCAGTGTGCTGGTGTTCTTGTGTGTGGCTGTTCTCATAACTGCACTTATCATATGGAGGAAGAGATGTGCTGCTGGTAAGTGTTCTGTACAATCCAGGGGCCCGTTTCAATAAGGAGGTTCAACTCTTGAGTTTAAACTTGAACTCTGCATTGGTTCACCCTGAGATGGGAAACGCATAGTTTTTGGTTTCAGAAAAGCTAAACTGACTTGCAAAATAATGAAGAGGAGATGGCCACACTTCCAAGTATTGGAAGAATATTAAAAGCCAACATGAAAAATAATATAGTTAATCTAATATAGTTAATATATAATAAATAAAGATGACCAAGTAAAATTTAACAGCTGTGGTGGTGGTTATGGCATTTGGTTACATTTGGTTTCTCCTTCTGTTCCCTTTTTTGTTTTTTCCTGTTTATTTGGACTTTGTCTATCTGTACATGTGTTCCAGCTCCTCGTCTCTGTGGATTTTACCTTGTGTTTATACAGATATGTGCCAAAAAATTATTAAAGTATATTAACAGAGTGTTAAGAGGAAGGGAAAAATGTGGCCAGAAATGTTCTACAAGTGACAGGGATGACCGAAGCCTTGAGAGGATTGTCAAGCAAGGGTGGTTACGAAATATGGGGGAGCTTCATAAGGAGTGGACTGAGGCTGGTGTCAGTGCATCAAGAACCACCACATACAGACGTCTGCATGACATGAGCTACAGCTGTAGAATTCCATGCGTCAAGCCACTCCTGAACCAAAAAGAACGTCAGAAGCATCTGTGCTGGACTAAGGAGAAAAAGTACTAGTCTGTTGCCCAGTGGTCCCAAGTCCTGATTTCAGATGAAAGCAAATTTTGCATTTCATTTGGAAATCAAAGTCTCAGAGTGTGGAGAAAGACCAGAGAGGCACCGAAGTCAAGCTCCTTAAAGGGGTCATCGGGTGCCACATGCACTTTTACAAGCAGTTTGAACTGAAATGTGCGTTAGGAGTGTGTGTACACAACCACCCTAGAATGACAAAGATCGGCCAGTAGTTTTCTTTTAATTTAGTCAAATAATTTGCCCCTTCTCATATCAAGCTGTTCTCAGATGCCTGTCGTTGTGCCGTCACACCGACAGAGGCCGCTCCTGCGATAGTTGATAGACAGCAGTGTTTTAGCATAGATCCACCCAGAGTCAGAATAAACTGAAGGCACTATCATTATATGAGAAGCTATTCGTATTCCTGTAATTGCCGAACTTCTTTGTAGGTGTCATCTTGTTCCGGCTGCAACTCTGGTTCAAGTTGATATGGTTGCACAGATTTGTTTTCAAAGCCTTTTGCGACCATTATTTCCACAAATAATACCCTCAACTGTTGTCTAGGCAACACCCCATGTGCGTTGTAATGACACGCCCCACAGAACTGAGGTGAAGCAGGGGTTCATATTTAAAGGGCCATGTACTGATATCGCTTGCTGAGAGCAGAGCCATTTTTTTACCAGGTAAAATTTGTGTTTTTTTACACTACCATTGATGATTTTTTATCAAAGTATATCACAAACTTTTCATTAGGACCCTAAAGCACCCAAAAAAAATGGGGGGGGGGGGGATACTGAAAGAAACTTTATGTTCTGGCTCCTGACCAGGTTAAGTTCACACAGTAAATTACCGCAGTAACTGACTCCGGGTATAAGTTACCTCTCTTTCAGAAACAGGCTTGACTTACCCTGCTTTCTTGGGTTTGACAAACCACCTATTGTGAAGTTGAAAACCCAGAGTTTCCTTCATTTCAGAATTAAAGGAACACTCCACTTTTTTTGGAAATAGACTCATTCTCCAACTCCCCCCGAGTTAATAAGTTGAGTTTTACCGTTTTGAAATCCATTCAGCCGTTCTCCTGTTCTGGTGATATCACTTTTAGCATAGCTTAGCATAGATAATTGAATCCTATTAGACCAATAGCATCACGTTCAAAAATGACCAATGAGTTTCCATATTTGTCCTATTTAAAACTTGACTCTTCTGTAGTTATATCGTGTACTAAGACCGGCGGAAATGCAAAGCTGCGAGTTTCTAGGCTGATAAGATTAGGAACTACACTCCCATTCCGGCGTAATAGTCAAGGAAGTTTGCTGCCGTAATATGGCCGAAGCAGGCGGAGTATTATCAGAAATGAGTTCCCAGCTAGTTTAGCATTTGCACATGTGCTACATGGTATTACTGCTCCTGCTTCAGCCTTATTACGGCAGCAAACTAATCAACTTATTAACTCGGGGGGAGTTGGAGAATGAGCCTATTTCCAAAAAAAGTGGAGTGTTCCTTTAACATACTCGGAGTTCTCACTTAACCTCCCTTCTGAAATGGGCCCCAGTTCATTACCTCTAATGCTTGAGTACAAAAATACACACATCAGTTCCTTTAGAGACTCTCTGTTTATCCTGATTTAATTGTGTCATTCTTATTTAGGACAAGGATCTGATGATTTGAGGAGTAAATACTCCCCTACTTCATGTGAGTACATTCTATTTTATTAAATATGAATTCAGCAACATATTTATTTTAAGACCAATATTAAAAATTTCATAGAAACAAAATATTATTTCCTTTATTTCAGCTTCTGTGCAAGATGAAACATGAAAAGTGAGTAAAGTCCATACAAAGATAAATGAGCTGTTGTTTTTATTTAAATTAGACTAAAATTTCAAGATTTAAAGCAAACAGAATGGTCTTTAGTGTGTAAAAAACATGCAAATTAACTCTCTAAGAGCATATGGTGCTTATGGAACAGCTGCAACATAGCGTTTTCTTTGGTTACTGCTGTAAACAAAGCGACTGTGCTGCTCGCCTATTTAAATTTTCAACGTAGGGTGCTTTTCACTGTGTGAAAGTGCAGACATGCGTATAATTTGACATACAATGAAATTAAATATAAAATACAACAACAATAAAAAGAGAATAGACAATAAATAAAATAGTAATAATACCTGTGGCAATAAAATATTGAGAAAAAAATAGCAATAAAAAGAACTATGAATATTTACACTCTTAATGGTTCTTTATTGGCACTGATGGTTCAATGAATAACCTTGAACATCCATGGAACCTTTCAAACACAGAAAAGGTTCTTTATAGTAAAAAAAGAGTTTATTTTGGATTTTTTAAATCTTTAAATTGGTTATTTTTAGAACCGTTCACTGAAAGGTTCTTTGGGCAACCAAAAATGGTTCTTCTATGGCATCACTGCAAAAACAACCTGTTGGAACCTTTATTTTTAAGAGTGGAAATCTGCTTATGTATTTGTATTGTGCAGTGCTCTGTGGCATGGTCAAAGGGCAAGAGTTAAAAAAGGAAGTTGCCTGGGTGATGGGTCAAGAAGGTGTCACGGTTCATGGATCTGCCGTGTTCTCTCGTCTCGTGATCTGTTGGTTTGTCATGTGAACGTGTGTGCTCGCTCAGCTGAGCTGCTAATCAGTCCGGCACAGGTGTTTTCCATTACCTTCAGCCCATATATACTCATCTCTTTCTCTCTTCCCTCGTCCGATAGTTCAACTGGATGTCACAGTGTTGGGTCTGTCTTCGTGTGTGCCGATCGTCTTTGTGGATTACTGTCGTGTTGGATTTCGTCGTGTCTTCGTTGATCACCACTAGGATTTCTCCACCACGGGACTCACACCACTTCACTGTCTGCCATCTAACCCCTGCCTCACCCAGCCGGGAAGATTTCATCATTGACTGTGTTTCACTTTCTGTTATCTTCAATAAATTCACTGTTCACCTGCAATTGCTTCCTCATCCTTTCAGTATCGTCACAGAACTATCGGACCATCATGGAAGCAGCAGGCACCTCACAACCCACCTTGGAGGATTATGTTCAGGACTATCTTTCCCGGCTGGAGAAACAGGAGAAGAGCATGAGCGATCTTGGTTCCGCGATTCGTGCTCTTGTGGGGCAGGTGTCCGAGCTAACCCAGCGTATGCAACAGCTGCAACTTCCCGCTGCGCCAGTCACGCCACCCACGCCGCCCGCCCCTCTCGCTTCGATTGGATCATCTGCTGCGGCTCTACCACCCGAGCCCCGCCTTCCCCCGCCTGAGGTCTATAGTGGTGAGCCGAATTTCTGCCGAGCTTTCCTCACTAAATGCTCTATGTATTTCGCACTCCAACCGCGCACATTCCTTAGTGAGGAAAGCAAGGTGGCATTCGTGCTCACCCTATTGACGGGGAGGGCGGCACTTTGGGGTACGGCGGTGTGGGAAAATCAAGATCCCTGTTGTGCCTCGTTTTCGGCACTCTCCGCCGAGATGAGGGTGTTCGACCGCGCGGACGTTGATGGATCTCCGACAGGGGGAGAGATCCGTCTCCGATTACTCCATTGAATTTCGCACCCTGGCGGCAGAGTGTCAATGGAACGAGGAGGCAGTGGGATAGGTTCCTGCATGGGCTGGCTGATCGCGTCCAAAAGGAGATCTACGCCCTGGATCTACCCGCCAACCTCAATGGACTTATCGATCTTGCTTTGCGGGTAGACTCTCGTCTCTCCCGAGCCGAGCGGCGTCCCCCTGGGGAGGGAATTCCACCTCGAGCCAGCGGCCGTGACGCGGTCAGCCAATACGACGAACACGAGCCCATGCAGGTGGGTCGAGCTCGGCTTTCTCGGGAGGAGAAGGAGAGGCGGAGATCCCAAGGTCTTTACCTTTAGTGCGGTGCAGGTGGACATTTTGCGTTTAATTGCCCAGTAAAAGGGCCAGCCCGACAGTAAATCTGAGGCTACTGTCGGGTGGGATCTCCGCTAAGAAGACCTCATCCAGCTCGACCTCCATGCTCCTCCCGGTTAGGTTAAGATGGCAGAATTTTGATCATCACTGCACTGCACTTCTGGACTCTGGGGCTGAAGGTAATTTTATGGACTACAGTTTTGCTCTTCATAATCATGTTCCTCTCTTTCCCCTCACTAATACCATCGCCGTCTCCGCACTCAATGGCCAGACTCTACCCAGGATCACTCACTCTACGGAACCCATCACTCTCACTGTGTCTGGCAACCACAGTGAGAGTATTCCCTTTTATATACTGGACTCCCCTCATGCACCTGTCGTTCTGGGACACCCCTGGCTAATCAAACACAACCCCCGGATTGATTGGCAGCTTAAGTCTGTGTCTGAGTGGAGCACTAAATGTCATGAGTCATGTCTTGTGTCTGCCTGTCCCTCTGTTTCTACCCCTATGTTTCAGGAGAAGGCGGTGGATCTGTGTAACGTGCCCGTAGAGTATCTCGACCTTCTTTTTTGTGGGGAAGAAAGACAGATCTCTGCGACCTTGCATTGATTACCGAGGGCTGAATAATATCACGGTAAAAAACACCTATCCTTTGCCGTTGATATCTTCAGCTTTCGAGAGGTTGCAGGGAGCGTCAGTCTTCACTAAATTGGACTTAAGAAATGCATATCATTTGGTTCGCATCAGGAGGGGAGATGAATGGAAGACCGCCTTTAATACCCCCAGGGGGCACTTCGAATACTTGGTCATGCTCTTCGGCTTGTCCAACTCCCCAGGGGTCTTTCAGGCACTCGTCAATGACGTGCTGCGAGACATGGTCGATCAGTTCATATATGTCTACCTGGATGACATATTGATTTTTTCTTCATCTCTCCAGGAACATGTGCAGCATGTTCGGCGAGTGCTTCAGAGGCTGCTAGAGAATGGGCTTTTTGTTAAGGCAGAGAAATGCATTTTTCATGCACAGTCTGTTCCTTTTTTAGGGTACATCTTGTCGGCTGAGGGAGTTCGTGTGGATCCAGAGAAAGTTAAGGCTGTGGTGGATTGGCCAACTCCAGATTCCCGTAAGGCCCTGCAGATGTTTCTGGGCTTTGCCAATTTCTACCGGCGCTTTGTTCGCAACTTCAGCCAACTAGCCTCGCCTCTGACCGCCTTGACCTCCCCCAGAACTGCGTTCAGGTGGTCAGACGCAGCGGAAACTGCGTTTGCCAAACTGAAGAGCCGCATCGTTTCGGCCCCCATTCTAGTAACCCCTGATCCATCACGTCAGTTCGTGGTGGAGGTTGACGCGTCAGAGGTGGGGGTAGGTGCAGTCCTGTCCCAGCGTTCGGCCACGGATGACAAGATGCATCCTTGCGCGTTTTATTCCCATCGTCTGTCACCTGCTGAGTCAAATTATGATATTGGTAATCGAGAGTTGTTGGCAGTCAAATTGGCATTGGAAGAATGGCGTCACTGGTTAGAGGGGTCGGGGGTACCTTTCATAGTGTGGACCGATCATTGCTAAAAGATTGAACTCTTGGCAGGCTCGGTGGGCATTGTCTTTCGGATGTTTTAACTTTACACTTTCGTACCGCCCGGGTTCAAACCCAATTCTTTATCGCAAATTTTTGACCACTCCGATCGCCCGTCTACTCCTGAGAGTATTTTTCCAGAGACGCTTATCATTTCGACTCTCACATGGGAGGTCGAAACGAAGGTTAAGTCAGCCTTAGAAGGGGTAACGCCTCCGGTCGCTTGTCCACCGAACCGTTTATTTGTGCCAGAGGAATTACGGTTCGAGGTTATTCAGTGGGGACATTGTTCTAATGTGGTTTGTCACCCAGGAGTTAATCGAACTGTACATATGGTCAAGCAACGATTTTGGTGGCCTCTCATGGCTTGTGATGTTCGCAGTTTTGTCTTGGCTTGCTCAGTTTGTGCCATTGGTAAGACTTCTAACAGACCTCCTGATGGGCTCCTTCAACCACTGCCGGTCCCTTCGAGACCCTGGTCCCACATCGCTCTAGATTTTGTCACCACCCTCCCGCCCTCTCAGGGCAACATGGTAGTTTTGACCGTGGTGGACCGGTTCTCGAAGGCGGCCCATTTTATTCCCTTTTCAAAATTACCCTCAGCCAAGGAGACAGCGGTGACTGTAGTTGACCACGTTTTTCGGTTACATGGCCTCCCGACGGACGTGGTCTCCGACAGGGGACCCCAATTTGTGTCCAAATTTTGGCAATAATTTTGTAAATTATTGGGGGCAACTGTTAGTCTCTCTTCGGGGTTCCACCCTCAGACAAATGGTCAAACTGAGAGAGCCAACCAACATTTGGAGAGAATGTTGCGATGTATCATCCACGGGCCTATCACCATTTGAATGTAATTTAGGGTACCAGCCACCAATTTTTCCTAGTCTGGAATCCGAAGTTGCGGTTCCCTCTGCCCACGCCTTTGTTCCGCGAGACTCTACTCCAAGTGGGAGCGCGCACCAAGGCCTAAGCTGATCGCCACCGGTCAAGGCCTCCCGTATACGTCGTCGGTTCTAAAGTGTGGCTTTCTACAAAAAACATTACGCTCCGATCCGTGTCGAATAAACTTGCTCCCAAATTCATTGGCCCATTTTCTGTCACCAAGATCATTAGCCCGGTGGCAGTCCGCCTCAAACTTCCTCCAGTATACAGGAGGATTCATCCCGTCTTTCATGTCTCCAAAATTAAACCCGTGATTTTTGCACGTATTAACCCGCCAACCCCGGTTCCCCCACCGCCGCGACTCGTAGACGGGGAGACCACCTATTCGGTCAATCGCATTCTGGACTCTAGGCGGAGGGGACGCGGATACCAGTACTTGGTGGACTGGGAAGGTTACGGTCCGGAGGAGAGAAGTTGGGTGCCTGCCAGGGACCACGCCCTTATTGATGATTACAATCAACAGGTAAGGGGTTCTGGGAACGTCGTGGGACGTTCCTAGGGGAGGGGGTACTGTCACGGTTCATGGATCTGCCGTGTTCTCTTGCGATCTGTTGGTTTGTCATGTGATCGTGTGTGCTCGCTCAGCTGAGCTGCTAATCAGTCCGGCACAGGTGTTTTCCATTACCTTCAGCCCATATATACTCATCTCTTTCTCTCTTCCCTCGTCCGATAGTTCAACTGGATGTCACAGTGTTGGGTCTGTCTTCGTGTGTGCCGATCGTCTTTGTGGATTACTGTCGTGTTGGATTTCGTCGTGTCTTCGTTGATCACCACCAGGATTTCTCCACCACGGGACTCACACCACTTCACTGTCTGCCATCTAACCCCTGCCTCACCAGCCGGGAAGATTTCATCATTGACTGTGTTTCACTTTCTGTTTTCTTCAATAAATTCACTGTTCACCTGCAATTGCTTCCTCATCCTTTCAGTATCGTCACAGAAGGATTTTCCTAGCCCTTTTTTTCGATAATCCTCTCAGCAATTCTGATGGCCGAGTAAAACTGGGTGAGCAGCTCCTGTGGCATGTCGAACTTCCTCAGGAAAGACAACCTCTGCAGGGCCATTTTTTGCAGTAGATGGACAAAGACTGCACCATATTTTTCTTGATATTTATTCAATTTATACCCAAAAATGAAAATTCTGTCATCATTTACTCATCCTCATGTCGTTACAAGTATGTATGACATTCTTTAGTCTGTGGAGCCTACAATATGTTTTTAAAATTGTATTGTTATGTGCCTGTAAGTAAAATGAGTTTATAACTGGTTAGTTTTGGATTTATATTTCTGATTTATTGTATTTTTATTATTTATGTTAATATTATTGTTTTCCGCATATTAAAAATGACAAAAAGTTCAAACTGCTTCTGAAAACGGAGACAATGTCACATACTATTAGCAAGATGGCATTAGATGGCATTGTCATAATCATTAAATCTATCACCATAGAGACTGTGGAATACATGGTTACATTTCAAATTTGTAAGAGATATATAATGTGAATTTACAAGATGTAGAAGACATTGTGTTGTCACCATACCAATATTTCAGTACCAATGCCAATAAAATTTCACATTTCTCAGTATATACAGAACAGGCCATTTAAAATGCACGCGCGAAGTAAAGTGGTCTCGCATGACGCCGGTGTATTCTGAGGGATCTCAGAAAATACATTGACACAGGAAAGACATGATCAGTAGGGGGCAGTCATGTAACGCACTGAACTGAAGTGGCAGCAAACATCGCTGCAAGCTAAAAGACTCGTTTGTACGGTGACCTGAAAATTATTCATTATTCATTATTTCATTATCAGGGAAAAACAAGGCGAATATAGTTCCAGGCAGCTCTGGACCACTTTAAATGTCTGTATCACTTCGCCACACAATTTCAGTTATTTCAAAAGTCATTACAGTCTAAAACAGCAAGATAACCAAAACCCACAATGACACTGGCTAGATGGCTGCTCTGTAAATTCGTCGTCATCAGTTAGGAACCTAGGCGTCCTATTCAATAGCAATCTCTCCTTTGAAAGCCACATTTCTAGCATCTGCAAAACCGCATTTTTCCATCTTAAAAATATATCGAAATTACGACCTATGCTATCAATGTCAAATGCTGAAACATTAATTCATGCGTTCATGACCTCAAGGATAGATTATTGTAATGCTTTATTGGGTGGTTGTTCTGCACGCTTAATAAACAAACTCCAGCTGGTCCAAAATGCAGCAGCTAGAGTTCTTACTAGAACCAGAAAGTATGACCATATTAGCCCGGTTCTGTCAGCACTGCATTGGCTCCCTATTAAACATCGTATAGATTTTAAAATCTTGCTAATTACTTATAAAGCCCTCAATGGTTTAGCTCCTCAGTACTTGAACGAGCTCCTATCGTATTATAGTCCTTCACGTCCGCTGCGTTCTCAAAATTCTGGCAATTTGATAATACCTAGAATATCAAAATCAACTGCCGGCGGCAGATCATTTTCTTATCTAGCGCCTAAACTCTGGAACAATCTACCTAACACTGTTCGGGAGGCAGACACACTCTTGTCAGTTTAAATCTAGATTAAAGACACATCTCTTTAACCTGGCTTACACATAAAATCATTAACACATTTCTATAATTCAAATCCGTTAAAGGATTGTTAGGCTGCATTAATTAGGTCAACCGGAACCGAAAACACCTCCCATAACACCTGATGCACTCGTTGCATCGTAAAAAGAATGGCATCTACGCTAATATTAGTCTGTTTCATTCTTATTCCGAGGTCACCGTAGCCTCCAGACCCAGCCTGTATCCGGATCAGATGGTCACTCCAGTCCCCCGGATCCAGTCCGTACCCAGCTTAGATCATGGATCACCACCTAGAGATGACTTCAATAGCCGTGGATGTCAACCAGATGAGCTCCAAGGCGGATCATCAATAAAGACCTCGCCAACCTTGACGGCCATCGGCACTACACCACAGGATCCTGATGAGTTCTCTACAATCAGACATTGGTACAAACTGTTGTTTGGTCTGGCCAGAGGAGAACTGGTCCCCCGACTGAGCCTGGTTTCTCCCAAGGTTTTTTTCTCCATTTCTGTCACCTGTGGAGTTTTGGTTCCTTGCCACTGTCGCCTCTGGCTTGCATAGTTGGGGACACTTTCCAGCGATATCGTATACTATTTGAACTGAACTGACGATGATATCACTGAATTCATTGATGAACTGCCTTTAACTGAAAATTGATTGTTACAATAATGCGTTACTTACACACTATTGTGCTGTTTAAATACTGTGCAGTTGCTTTGACACAATCTGTATTGTAAAAGGCGCTATATAAATAAAGGTGACTTGACTTGACTTGACTTGACTTGACTTGACTGGCCAAACAAACAAACAAATAAATACAGTAAAAAAGATAAAAAAGAAAGATTATTTTCCTTTTTTGGCCACAAAATTACATTGTTTACTGTACGGAAAGCTTATACTCTGTTTCTCCCTTACAGACGCACACACATAGTTTTTGCACACACGTTAACATACACGCTAATGTTGTTAGCGCTGCTCTGATGATTAACATCTTAAAAACGACATGACATTTCTCACAAGCGAGGGAACAACGCTACTGTTCCTGAAGAAAATTAACTTAAAGTTTTACTATTAGTAGAGACACTGCTGCTGATAATTTTTTAGAGACACACAGAGAGGAAATTCATCAGCTTAATCTATCTCTCTTTCCGTCTGTCTGCCTGTCTGTCTAAACTTCATTAATAACTGTGTGAAGTCTGCTCTCAAGGGCTCAAGCGTCGTTACTAGGTCTAAAAGTACATTTTGTAATTAGCAACGGTTGTGATTAAGATCAAGATTAAGATGATTAAAAAATTATTTATACTCACAATAGCATTTTAAGGACAAAAAATGGACGAATGCCATGACGTATATCATCTGATCGATGTCTTGAGGTGTGGTAACTGTAGTATAAGCAGAATAACTGACTTTGGTCTGTTGAATTGGTAACACTGTTGGGGAAAATTCATAAGGGGTGATTTTTATGCTTATGTGAGACATTTTAGAATACTGGAGATTGTGAAAAACAACAGGTGGTAAAGTGATGACCAGACTCGTCTGTAAGAGGGCCTCTGCCTGTGTAGGGAGTGACAGAGAGTTGGGGACTCTATGGCGCCTTAGGGTGACCTTTAGGGTCGCAGGAGGCCTAAAATATAGGCAGAGGAGGCCTGGGAGGGATGATCTATAGAGATGTTTTTCTGTCTTCCTGTCCTTATGGGAGAACACCAGCTGTTCTTAGTTTGTAACCTTGAGTGTGCAAAGAGATATAAAAGTGGAGGAAAACTCTTCTGCCTTTGTCACACTCGGGCAGGGCACTGTATCTGTTTGACTGTGAACCTTTCTTGCAAGAAATAAACCTTTAAAGCATTAATCGATTTGTCTTTATTGACGGAGAGTCTCTAAACAGGAATTTCCTCGACAACACTTTACAATAAGGTTCTTTAGTTAGCATTAGTTAACCACATTAGTTAACATGAACTAATAATGAACTGCACTTATACAGCATTTATTACTCTTTGTTAATGTTAATTTCAACATTTACTAATGCATTATTAAAATCTTGTTAACATTTAATTAATGCAGTGTGAACTAACATGAACAAACAATGAACAACTGTATTTCTGTTAACTAACGATAATAAAGATTAGTAAAAACAGTAACAAATGTATTGCTCATGGTTAGTTCATGTTAGTTAATACATTAATCAATCAGTACTACTTTTTAAAGTATTGTGTCATCATTATGGGACTTCATTTTACAGTGGCAGTGATGAGGTCCAATCCAGGAATTCATCAAGCCAAAGTGGAGGACATTGTGGCTGACACCTTAAAACATGCTTCGGCGAGGTGTCAGAATGTAAGCTTCTTTTTTAGTTTGATCTTCAGGGTCCTAAAATGTCATTTTCAAGGATTGAAATGTGCTTACATTTTGATTATGATGTTTGTAAGAATGTTAGTCATTTTATTACATAGTTAGGCTAAACTTTTAACTCATTTCAATAAAAAAAAACAATCAAATTGAACAGAAGGACATAATTAAATTAAAGTGAAATGATTGTGAATCATTCCAAAATGTTTACATTCAAAGGTAGATCGCGTCCTTCTTCTGATTGAGGTAAATATAAGTCTTATTTCTCACAGCGCCTAACCAAGATGAACTTGAAAAGTTTATTAGCTGGGAATATACCCTAATTTGACTAGAAACAATGGAGACTGGAAATGCGAAGCATTCTTTCAGTTAAGAGTAGGACTTACTTCCATGTTCAGGAAAAATGTCTATATCTGGTGTTGTTGTGTGTTGCTAGTATTTGTTAATGTCTGTCTTTTAGAGATTCACATTTTTCGATATAAATGCCATGCATTACTGCAGATGTGTTTACATTTTAATCCTATAATAACAGTCCTAAAGATGACATACTTTATCTTTCTTTTCTGAATATCGTATAACGGCAAGTGTCTTTAATTAAAATTAATTAAGATTGTTTAAAGGAATGGTTTAAAATGAAAAACAGCTTTTTAAGAAAATTTCAGTAAACCATTTATTCTTTCTCCTTGTGTCATTAAGGATCCAGCTTTTTGGCAGTTTGGTAAGGAATAGTTCATCTGCTACTTTGCACTGTCACTTCTGGTAGAGATTCATTGATCTTTTGTTATTAGTTTATTTAATGTAATACAAATGTATACTCAAAATGATTTTACTTGTTTCACTAAGTATACTGTTTAGTTAGAATTGTGATTAAAACTATGTTGTTTTAAATTTTAATCTGAATATGTCAAAATGTGTTTAATGAAGTGTTGTGGACTTTGTTTCCAACTCCACTGTTATTGGACTGTAAAGTAAAAATATTGTACAAGATTTGTTTTGTATTAAGTGTTTTCAGTTAAAGATATTCAACAGTATCAACGTTGGTATTTTATTAAATGTTATTTTTGGTGTTTTTGTTTATGCAGGACAGTCCAGAAAGCACACAAGTGGGGGAGAGAGGACAGCATCAGAAAGGACCCAGAGCTGGGACTCTTTCAAAGATCACCTGAAGCACAACCATGATATATGCACAAGACTGTTGTTTTTATCAGAATTTGAAGAAACATTTTGGCTTAAAATAATAAATACATTTCATTTAAGGTATTTCCTACATAAAGAATTTTAAGGCAATTGCTTTTTGATCCCTTCACCACGACATGGTTTCTTGTTGCAGATTCGGTAACACTTTATTTTGATGGTCCCCCTATAGATCATCTGTTGACTATAAGTTTCTTTGCAAGTGCAAATCTACTTACTGTCATCAGGGCGGTATCTGTAGATTGTCTATTAAATGTACTGTATCAGTCATTACAATGTCTATAACATGTAAGCAGCTATTAAACATTTGTTCAGTAAAGAGTTATCAATGTGTTATCAATTTAAGTTGTAGATGTTCAACAGCATATTAGCAAACATGCAACAAATCCTAAACAAGTTTTCAGTACCTTTATACAGCAAAGTAAGAGCGTTTTAGTAGTCAGCATGTAGCTGTTAACCAGCTTATCAACAGACTGTCAGTACACATTCAGTTGTCTATAAGTAGCAACACAAGATCATTTCAAATGAAATTTAAACATATATAAGGATACTTACTCCTGATCTTTTGCTTTTGCAAGTATTTTCAAGAGTGCTCTACTAACTGTTTGTTGCATAGAAGTTACCTTTTAGTAGACAGTCATTTTACTTTGAGGTGCATTCATCTATTCATCTGTTGTCACATTTGGCCCATCAAAATGAAGTGAAAATCTAAGAAATGCTGTTGAATGACATCACAGACAGCATAGCAGCTAGTCAGTGGATGTTCAGCAGACATTCTATAGACAGTTAGTACCGACACTGTTGAGTATTTGATTCAAAATTAAGTAAACAGCAACACCAGAGTACAACTATAAATCTGCCAAATGAGAAATAAATAAGAGTCATCAGTTTGTCCAACCAACTGCTTTTAATGAACTTCTGTCAAGGAAAAAATTAAAATAACAGACAAGTGAGAAAAACGTAACAAAATATTGGGCCTGTTTTCAGAAAAATAAAAATGTTTTTGTAACAATAAAATGTTCCCTTCAGTTGAAACAGCACTGTTGCAAATACTGAACACAGCAAACGTATTCTTTTTTTAAACACATCACTTATTTAGAGAAAATGGCAAAAGTGATCCTTTCTTTTTCATCGACAGCACCTTTTTTTGCACATCCCCTACAATGTATTCTCTGCACTTTTGAGCAAACTCTGCTAACTTCCCTGGTGTGAAACTGATCCTGCTAAACTGCTCCCTGTCTGCAAAGTACAGCTCTGCGATTGGAGCGAGCTGGGCCACTGCATTCCGTGAGACACCTTCTCTTTGGAAGGCTTTGGTCATGGTTGCTCCACGTCTTGTCAGCTTTACCAGCCTTTTATAGCGATGTATGACATCACGTATATTGTTAGCTGAAAAACAAACAAAAAAACAAAAGTGAATACTTCAATGATTCCCCCAACTATTATTTAAGAAATACAGGGCCATATGTTTCTTTGTCTTCTATAGAAAGTTTTTAAACCGAGTGAATTTTAAAAGTCAAGAACATTGTGCCTGCCTTCAAAAAATTTACTGACAAGGATATTTTTCTCAATTTTGCAGGGTTTATTTTTTCCAGTCTAATTAAAATGTATCTTATCAATTTGTAAACTGGGGTACTAAGAAAAGAAAAAAAGTATTCTGCTCTTGAGACCATCTGCTTAACCAAACTCTTCCTTGTACAGAAAGATCTATGACTTGAAACCTGTCAGTACTTGTCAGTATACTGCATATACTATTGAGTTCAGTCACTCTGAACATATGAATTACCCTAAATCTAATTGGTGGTTTACTTAATGACTTCAATTACTTTCTTTTCATTCACAAATCCATTTTGACTAATACAAATGACTTCCATCCCCAAAAGTATTATCGTTTTATTTTCAGTTGTCTAGAAAAATATGGAAGAATATGACAGCGTTACAGTGCCACGTAAAAAAAAAAAAAAAAAAAAAAAGATTACGAGATTAAAGTAAAATTTCAAGAATAAAGCGGAAGTGTTTTGAAAATAATCACAAAAAAAACAAAAAAGTTAAGAATATATTTTATAGCCCATTGCATATACTAATGGCCTGAATTAGGAGCATCGGGAAAAGTTCCAAAGTCTCAGCTTTCAAATTCTATAAGTTTTATAGCAAAATAACAATGTCTTACAATCATGAGTTTTTCACGCTCTTTATTTATGGCGGGACAATTCACCTGTATTCACCTCAGATTAAGCGGCATGTGAATCAATAATTTTCCTGTTTACAATGAGACATTTGTAACATTACATTAGGCTATACTGTTTTTTTTTTTTCATACCTTCTGATGTTTCTTTACATTTATATTGTGATATAACTTGAAATAAAGAGGAAAACACATTTATTTAATGACAAAACTGACATAATTTGAAAGCTGACCTGTGTTATAGCTATTAAAAGCAACAAAGCACAAAATTATTGCAATTCTACAATAAGAAACTGATTTACGACGTTAAATATTATTTCCATGTACTAATGAGTTGGAATCCACTTCAACCTATAGGCAATAATTTAATGAAACAAGTATCTCATTGTAATCAAAAAGATGATTGATTCACATGAATACAGTGATCTGTCCGCCAGTATGAAAAACATTATTGTAAGACACATTGTTTTTATTTAGCTATAAAACTGACAGATTTTGAAAGCTGAAACTTTGTTTTATATTAAAAGTACCAAAAGCACAAAGCTTATTGCTATTATTGAATGGCTGGCACACTACAAATAATAAATGTAGACAAAGATGTGAATATTATTTCATACTGTCTCTTCGAGTAGGAGCGGTTCTATGGTAGGGATGGTTCGATACGTGTATCGGTACCGTTCAGTTCTCGGACAAATTCCAAATGGAAGTGATCATCCCTATCACCTTTGTGGGGGACTTAGGGCACGTGCATGTCATAATGTAGTCGTTTGCAATGCACTTGGCGAAGGGAGCGATGTAATTTCCTCATAATTATCTTCAGCTGGGATGTTTACGTGACAACACAGCATGGTCTCTGTCAGAAGATGTCGCTGTTTTAATGTCATTAATGTCTTTTTACTGTTAGCATAACTAAGCGAATCTGCTTAGTGCTGACAGACACGGGTGTGTTCGACTTGAAGCGGCGCTGCAGCGACCGATCTGTGTATGACATCAAAATACTGCGAAAGCGCTTGACAGCAGATGGTTCCATATTCTCGTTATAATCACTCTCGCGTTGCTCTGATGTCATAAACCGATCGGTGCCTGCAGCGCCGCTTCAAGTCAAACACACCCGTGTCTGTCAGCACTAAGCAGATTCGCTTAGTCCCCTCACAAAGGTGATAGGGATGATCACTTCCATTTGGAATTTGTCCGAGAACCGAACGGTACCGATACACGTATCGAACCATCCCTAATCTATGGTGTGTGAATATCCATGGCTTAGCCCAGAGACATAAATGTATGTATCAGAATACACAAGATACACTGTAAATATATATTTTTTTCATATTTTAAAAAGTTACATTGGCAATTGTTTTTGAGAGACAAGTATAATTAATTATATTTTGCACTTACAAACGTAGGTAATAATATAAGATTTTACATTTAAAACACAGAAATATGAAATGTTCGGGAAAAAAAATCCTAATGATACTTTTAAAAATTAGACTAAAATTACCAGTATGTGGCAGCAAGTTGTTAATTCATTTAATTTGTTTAGTTCAAAACGGTTGATTCATTCAGGAACAAAGTAAGAAAAAAAAAGCAAATGCATTCAGTAACGAAACACTGCTGTGTGCAGAGACACACAACATGGTTTTGTTTACAACTACTTTCGCAAAAAGATTATATTTTCTATATGATTTAAACCACTTAATATTAACCTCTTGTTTTTTTATTTTGTTGCTCTGACACACAAAGCAATCTGTTCATATAATCGCTCTAAATTGTGTCCTAGAAAGTCTGCACATATAATACCATAATTAAAAATCTATATTTGTTGCTATACAGCAAATAATACAGTTAATAATCCCACATATATTCAAATCAATTCCGGGTGGCCTGGCAACTTCTTCCGGTGCTCCCAATCCAGGCTATTTGCATGAGTAATATAGGCAATACTGTAACTTTAATTGCTACTATTTTAATTCTTTTAATTTTGACTTTATTCTCGAAACATTTAGACTTTATTCTTGTAATGTCTACTTTATTCTTGAAATATTTCAAGTTTATTCTCGTAATTTTGACTTTATTCTACAAATATTTTGACTTTATTCTCAAAATATTTCGACTTTAATCACGCAAAGTTAGGGTTTTTATTTTTTAACATGGCACACCGTCATAGAAGAATACTTATCTGCATTGCAAAAAAATTAAATAAAAGTAACTATGATGTGAACAGAAAAAAAACCATAAAAAGTGGACAAAAAAAAAAACATAAAAAGACAACTGTGTGTACCTCGTTTTATCTTGTCATATTCATTCTTCTTGCTCTTCTTCTTGTTCTTCTTATGTTTTTTGTGTTTGTTTTTCTTGGTTTTGCTTTTCTTTGTTTTTCTTCGTTGAGGAGTCTCTTCTGAACTTGAACTTGAAGAGTCAGAAGAGTCATCACATGAATCTTCTGTCACTGATGACTCTCCATCAGTTGATGTGTTCCCATCACTTGATAGGTCAACAGCACCAGTTTCTTTATGTGCCACTGATGTACTAGGAATCAGGTCATCTGAATGAAGAAATATAACAAAGTATTGCATTACAAATGCAACATAGAATTTCGGTTTGCTTTTACTGTCATTGCATGATGCATAAAATTAAATGGGTAACACTTTACAATAAGGTTCATTAGTTAACATTAGTTAACCACATTAGTTAACATGAACTAATAATGAACTGCACTTATACAGCATTTATTAATCTTTGTTAATGTTAATTTCAACATTTACTAATACATTATTAAAATCTTGTTAACATTAGTTAATGCAGTGTGAACTAACATGAACAAACAATGAGCAACTGCATTTCCGTTAACTAACGTTAATGAAGATTAGTAAATACAGTAACTAATGTATTGCTCATGGTTAGTTCATGTTAGTTAATACATTAACTAATGTTTAACTAATGAACTTTATTGTAAAGTGTTACCATTAAATGAAGGTGCACTATTCAAAACAGTTCTGAAAATATCTAATCTAAATGATTTAATATTTACATTTACTTATTTATCAGACGTTTTTATATAAAGCTACTTAAAAATGAAGACAATAGAAGCAAATAAAACAAAACAAATATTAATATATAATTTTATACGTATTGTAATGTATGAAATATATTTATTAATATATAGATTATACAACAAATATGTTGAGTTGTTACTTTGCTGTGCTGAAAGCTCCACTACTTGCTGCCGAAGCTCGCTGTTCAAGGCTTCCAGCTCAGTCACTTTATTTTGTAATACTTCCGCCTTGTTTTGCCACATCAGTATTTCTTGCTTTATTGGCTTCATTGTAGTCAATGGAGCTAAAACAACAACAAAAACACAGTTATCACTATTATACAGTTTTCCATACTAATAAGTTTTCCATTCATGTATGGTTTGTTAGTATAGGATGACATTTGGCTAAGATACAACTATTTGAAAATCTGGAATCTGAGGGTGCAAAAAAATCTTATTGAGAAAATTGCCTTTAACATTTTCTTAGCAATGCATATTACTAATCAAAAATTAGGTTTTGATATATTCACGGTTACCCCTTGGAGAACATGCTAAATGTTAATAATTTTAACAAAATAAGGGATCATGAAAACTGTACTTCACAAGACAAAATAATAACTGAATTTATTTAAATGGCCATGTCCAAAAGTTAACATACCCTGGAATCTTTATACTGTGTGTTGTTTCCTGGATGATCCACAACTGTTTTTATGTTTTGTGAAAGTTGTTCATGAGTCCCTTGTTTGTCCTGAGCAGTTCATCTGCCTGCTGTTCTTCAGAAAAGTCTTCCAGCTCCTGCACATTATTTGTTTTTTTTCCAGCATTTTCTGTGTATTTAAACACTTCCCAAAAGTGAGTGTAAGATTTTGAGATCCATCTTTTTACATTGTGAACAACTGAGGAACTCAACTATTACAAAAGGTGAAAACATCTACTAATATATAAGATGGCAAAAAAATGCATTAAGAGCTGGGGGTGTAAACTTTTGAACAGATTTTATTTTCCATTTAGTATTGCACTTTAGAAGCTACATAAATATTTACATGTCTCAAAGAAGACAATGTATGTACAATTTACCCTTATTATCCAATTTAAAAGGTTTACGCTCCCCGGCTCTTAATGCATTGTGTTGCTTTCTTGAACATCAGTGAATGTTTTCATCTTTTGTAATAGTTATGTATAAGTCCCTTAATTGTCCTTAGTGTAAAAAGATGGATCTCAAAATCATACATTCAGTTTTGGAATAGTTAAATTATGCAGATGCTGCTGGAAAATCAAAGAATGTGCAGGAGCTGGACAGAACTAAATAAAAATAACATGCAATTTTCATGACTCATCTTATTTTGTTAAAATTATTAAGACTTTGCATATTCTGAAAGTGATATGAGCACAACTGTGTAAATATATAGTGGTGGCCAAAATTATTAAAATGATTTATTAATAATTATTTTCACCAGCTAAAATGTTTTTAAGTTACTTTTTATCTTTTGCAGTAGTGTGTCAGTAGAAAATATGAGTTTACATTTACAAAGTTACAAACATTCATTTTGCCATTAATTGTAATAATCCACTGAGAGTCACAACAGCCAGTGCTCCACACAGAGATCTGATCTCATCACTATCCAGTCTGTCTGGAATGACATGAAGCAACAGAACAAACTGAGACAGACTAAACCCAGAAGAACTGTGGCAACGTCTCCAAGGTGCTTTAAGAGACCTACTGTACCTGAAAAACTACATTACTGTTATAATTTTTAGGCACTTGTGTTCAATCAACATTTGGTGTGACCATCCTTTGTGTTTAAAGCAGCTTTTGCCCTTGGTGCATTGTACATAGTTTTTCAGGGAGCTTTGCAGGTAGTTCTCTTGAAGCATCTTAGAGACGTTGCCACAGTTCTACTGCAAACTGTCTCAGTTTGTTCATATCACACACTAGATGATGATGAGATCAGATCTCTGTGTGGAGCACTGGCTGTTGTCAGGCTCCTTGTGCAAACAAAAATCTCATTGGATTATTACAATTAATGGTAAAATTATTGTTTAGAAATATAGTACTATTTGGCTTACCTTCATCCTCTACACTTTCTAAGTTGCGTTTTTTCCGGGTGTTGTAATGTGACATCTACAAAAAATAAAAAAATAATTGATTGATCAAATTGTTTTACATAGCATGCATGCAATCAGTGTAGAAATCATTTCAGAGAGTGGCAAAATGCTCAAGACCATGGACCAGTTGTGGATAGTCTTACGAACTTGTCTGACCAACTAGCAGTTAGTTAGCACTTAATTACTTGTTTGTCATAAATTTGACAAACATTTTTATGCAACTGGCTTAAAGTTAAGACCAGTATAGGTAAAACAATATAGGTGACTAACGTTTAATACTAATATAAGCAGTTCATGCAACAGCCACCAGATCTTCCAGATTGATGATGAAGTGACCAAGTTTAATTTCCCCCCATGTCATTGTTATACTTCTAATATAATAGTTAGAAATAGTTAATCTATTAACTACAAGTGACTACAATATACGTTTAAACAGACCTAACACATTTGTATACATGTTGTTTTATAGAAAACGTCAATAAAGCTGATTACTTTTCACTTGCAGGACTTCATAAACACCGAGTCAAATGACATAACATGTTAGCTCTAAGTCAAAAACCTTAATAAAATACCTTTTTTTCCACAGTTGTTACGTCTGGAGCTTTTGATTACACCGTACGGTAACGTTAGGTCAAAATGAACAAAAAGATCCACTGGGCCGCAAACCTGAGCAGTCTTCCTCAAGAGGGCGCTTGAGAAATGTCCGTTACCTTGTGACAATGCCATTGGTTCAGTCGGGAAAGAAAAACTACAAAATATATAACAATACAAATAAACTTCACTATAATTTAACAGTAATTAAATATTACGAAATACAAACGGCATAGAGTAACGTTATATATAGAGATTAAAAAAAAAAAAAATCCCGAAACAAATGTGCCGTCAAAGTCCCGCCCATTTCCGGATTTTCCCTTGTAAACAGAAATCGCGCCAACAGAACTAAAAAAAAAAAAAAAATAAAAAAAAAAAAGCTGATGAAGTTCGGGTAGGTAGGAAGATCAAACGAAGAAAATTAAAGAAGAGATTTACATTTAACCAAATGTGTAGATGAGCACTTTATTGAGATCACTCATTGAGAAAGTTTATGTAAGGGAAACGAACAAGTCACGTCTGAAATTAATAAAGTGGATGCAAAAGAAAAGATTGCTCCATGGTAAAATGAAATGCAGGCGATGCAAGAAACGCATGAAAATGGTGACGTCTTCTTGTAAAGATGGATACATCTGGTAAGTATATGATTTATTGATTGATTGAAATAGCTGGCATGTTAAACAAATTCAGAAAATAACTTAAATATAAATATATCATTGTGTTAAAAATAAAGTAAAATATTGTTCTATTCAAGTGGAACAGTATTTTTCTACATACAAATTGAGAGACATCATTACAGAATTGTAAACAAGATGACAATTCCAGAAAATTTAGTATAATGCATCTATTTCATTTATACATAATTTACATTTATTGGTCACCTCAATTTTACATTTTAATATAATCTTTACCAGAGAAAATTAGTTAAATAATTTTGTAATCTCTTTAATCTTATTGTTGTTTTTGTGAATTGTTGTGTCAATGTGTAATAAATCCTTAACATGCAGTGTAACCAGTTCACTAACAAATAAGTTCTCTGAGCTATTTTTTTAAACAAACATACAGACAAATAAATAAATAAATGAATAGTGTGTATATATATGTAAGAGGGATCATAGTCGAATCAGGTTTTTTTTTTTTAAGCTACGCCAGCAGGAATGTATTTTACATTATGAATACTATGCTCATTTACAGGCAGTGCAAGAAGTCATGTGGACGAAGCAGGAAAAGCATAAGGACCAAGTCCATTTTTTCCCATTCCCATGCAAGCCTTTTTAGCTGGATGAAGTATATTCACAGGTAATTTTATACTGTCTGTGATCTCTGGTGCCATTTCCTCCATCACTGTCTGTACATCAAAGTTTTAATACTGTCCTTTTACTGCAATATTGTATTGCATTGTGTTTACTGTTTAGGTTTTCCCAGGGTCTCCATATGCGACAGGTGGATATGATGCTAGATGACATCTCAAATAGTAGTGCGACCCTGTCGAAGATGTCCATGAAATTGCGACATGTATGTGTGAGAAGTATGCGACGGCTCAGGAAAAAAAGAGGACAAAAAGTTGGTGGGCTCAACATATGTGTACACATTGACGAAAGCAAGTTTCGCCACAGACGAAAAGTAAGCCATGACCTCAGAAAACATATCTATTCTCTTTAAATGTGGATGTGTACACTGTAAAATAATTGTAATTTTATAGAATTTTTTTTATTTTACTTTGTTTTCTTTTATTTTAAATTGTAGTCAAAACTCTAAAATGATCTTTAAAGTAACTACCTGGCTGTTAATTTAGACATTATGAAAATGACAAATTACAGTAATTCACTTTTTTATACAGAAAAAGTACTGTATTATTACGGTACATTTTTCTGTTTTCTTAAATTACATACAACTGTATGTAATTTTACAAAATGAATTTGTAATTAATACAATAACAAACAAAAACATAAAATATCCTAATTTACGTAAGATGAAAACACTGTTAATCTAAAGGTATTTTCTTAATTATGATCAAACACCTTTGCTGTAAAAACACAAAAAAAGAAAGAAACAAAAATAAATTGTCACATGACTGGCAGCAACAGAACATTAAACACTAACAAATCTCTCTAATCTCATCATCTTCACTCATTTCAATCCGATCTGACTTTTTCTTGCATATAAAGCCTTGTGTTAAGAATTAGCAGAGTTTCAGTTTACTGATTTAGTTGGGCTCTTGACTCTTTCCTTTTTAACATCAGTTTTTCTCTGGCTGCTGTTACTAAAGAACATTTGTTAGAGCAAAAATTGCAAGAGAAAATCTGATCAGATAAAGTTGGTTACTTGATGATTCAATCATTATATAATGGCCCGATTCACTGATCTCATCCAGAGTCTTCTTTCTGAGTGTGTTAACTATTATTTTTGCATTATTTACAGGTGTTTAGTGATGTTAGATATTCAGATTTAAAAAAATTATTGTACAGAAATTGGTTGCCGTTTGTCGACCCCAGGGGGTTAAGCTGTCTTTTTGACTCTCACAAATATCAAGAATCAGCACATGAATCTCAACAATGGTGACATTCAATGAAAAGCTTTTTGTGACTTCAGTATCTTGTTTTGTGATGTTCAGTGTTGATTCATTTATTGGAATATTTTCTTGACTGTCACTGTTGTTGGTTTATACAGACTCTTAATGTCTGTGCGAGTCTACATAAACTTGTTCAACTAATTTCTGAACTTTCAAATTTTCAAAATCATCAATAAGGAAACCAATTTCATCTGAATTTTCCTATAACAAATGTGCTGTAGAAACACAATTACAGCAGTCAGAAAATATATTGTGTTAAAAAGCAAAGAGTCAAGAGCCCAACAAAAGCAAATGCTTGTCTCAACAATAGTGACTTCAATCTTTATTATTCTCAAGCATCTAAACCTTAATAATGAGTTTTGTATGAAAGCAATAAAAGCAGACTTTGCAATGCAAATGCTGAAATTTGGGATTTAAGAAAATTGTGAGTATTTTAGCTTGATTTTACAGTTTTTGTTTGGGAGCAGCTTCTACCAGTCATTGACCGTTACATGTTTTTTATTTTTTTTATTTTTTTTCTATGACCTTTTAACCATTATTTCCATTAATGGTAAATGTTTGGCACCCTGTGCTGCCATGCATTTTAGATTTTTTTATTTATTTTTTTATTATGTTTATTTATTTATTACAGTGTATACAAGACACAATATTGTTACATTGTTCTAATAAAAGAAATTGAGATACAGTAAATAGTTTTTGTAAGACTAAAAACATTTGGATTATTAAAAGCATGTCAGTTGACTTATTTTAATGCTAGTGCTTTTGACTTTTATGAAATAAGAGTGTTTAAAAATTTCATTTATTCTTTTTTCAGTATGCCAGAGGCCGTTTTGGAGGTGCATGGAGAAGGAAAAGCTGGGTATTCGGAATGGTTGAGATTTTGCCCTCCCGAAAACCAGTATTGCGATTGGTGGACAAAAGAGACAAGGCAACCCTTTTGCCAATCATAGAAAAACATGTGAAAAGAGGCAGCATCATTCATAGTGATGAGTGGCGTGCATACTCGGCTCTTTCAGAGAGAGGATACCAACACCGCACAGTGAACCATAGCATTCATTTTGTTAATCCATCAACAGGGGTACATACACAGAACATTGAAAGAGCATGGGCAAACTTCAAAAGGGAAGTTTGGAGGATGCGTGCAAACCGGTCAGAGAAGGCTCTCAAAGACCATCTAATATATATAGAATGGACTTACTGGTTAGGCAGAAGATACAGACAGGGGATTCTTGGAAGGCTTTTGCATGACATCAGTCAGTTCTCTCGATAACTCAATTCTTTCTTTCTTTCTTTCTTTCTTTCTTTCTTTCTTTCTTTCTTTCTTTCTTTCTTTCTTTCTTTCTTTCTTTCTTTCTTTCTTTCTTTCTTTCTTTCTTTCTTTCTTTCTTTCTTTCAATTCATGCTTCTAACTTTGTTGTATTAACTTAGCCATACAAAAAGTCCATGTTTTTTTTTCTTTTTTATACGTACACACACACACACACACACACGCGTATACATATATATATATATATATATATATATATATATATATATACCTTCTGACTTTTTCACAGATTCAGACATCTTGCAATGTAAAAAAGGAAGCTTTTTCATTTCATGTCCATAGCAATGTTTATTGAAATTTTTGACAGAAGTTCATTAAAAGCAGTTGGTTGGACAAACTGATGACTCTTATTTATTTCTCATTTGGCAGATTTATAGTTGTACTCTGGTGTTGCTGTTTACTTAATCTTGAATCAAATACTCAACAGTGTCGGTACTAACTGTCTATAGAATGTCTGCTGAACATCCACTGACTAGCTGCTATGCTGTCTGTGATGTCATTCAACAGCATTTCTTAGATTTTCACTTCATTTTGATGGGCCAAATGTGACAACAGATGAATAGATGAATGCACCTCAAAGTAAAATGACTGTCTACTAAAAGGTAACTTCTATGCAACAAACAGTTAGTAGAGCACTCTTGAAAATACTTGCAAAAGCAAAAGATCAGGAGTAAGTATCCTTATATATGTTTAAATTTCATTTGAAATGATCTTGTGTTGCTACTTATAGACAACTGAATGTGTACTGACAGTCTGTTGATAAGCTGGTTAACAGCTACATGCTGACTACTAAAACGCTCTTACTTTGCTGTATAAAGGTACTGAAAACTTGTTTAGGATTTGTTGCATGTTTGCTAATATGCTGTTGAACATCTACAACTTAAATTGATAACACATTGATAACTCTTTACTGAACAAATGTTTAATAGCTGCTTACATGTTATAGACATTGTAATGACTGATACAGTACATTTAATAGACAATCTACAGATACCGCCCTGATGACAGTAAGTAGATTTGCACTTGCAAAGAAACTTATAGTCAACAGATGATCTATAGGGGGACCATCAAAATAAAGTGTTACCGCAGATTCCATTCTCAAAGTCTTTTACCCATTTGCACTGCACAAATGTACACATCTCTTATAATGAGACACATTTGTAAACCTGTCACATGATCTTTTAGAAATCATCCTAATATGCTGTTCAAGTTATTATTATCAATATTTAAGCAGTAGATTTTTTTCAGGATTCTTTGATGAATAGTAAGATCCAAAGATTAGCATTTACTTGAAATAAAAATCATTTGTAAAATTCTATACCATACTTCAAAACTTTTATTTAGCAAGGATGCTTTACATTGATCAAAAGTGATAATAAAGACATTTATAATATTACAATAGATTTCTATATCAGATAAATTGTTTCATTTTCCGTTCATCAAAGCAAACTGAAAGAATTCTACTGAGCTGTTTCAACAATTTTCTGAGCAGCAAATCAGAATATTAGAATGATTTCTGAAGGTTAATGTGACTTGATCATGAGTAATGATGATAAAAAATTCTGTTTTGACATCATAGGATTAAATTACATTTTCAAATATCTTCAAATGAAAAACATTTTAAATAGTACAAATGTATTTTATTAAAAAAATGTGTACTTGGATTGGTGAGCAGAAAAAAACATTTAAAATTTTACTGTGAGAAACTTCTGACTGGTAATGTGTAATAAAGTCTGATTACTTTGTATTCATCACAAACTGGGCTACAATAACATGTGAGCAGAATTAATGTGTTTGTATTGTTTTTGGAAAATGTTTTCGACAGGTTTTTATTTTGATTTATACAGTGTATGTTTCCAAAATAAAACTTGTTTTATAATATTGATCATTTGTTAGTTTATTGAAGTTGACAGTAAACCCATTGCTGCTAGCCATTTGTTTTTTAACTAACATGTACATACAGTGTTGATCTAAATGCAAACTGGTTGTAATTGAACGTACAGTTGTGTCTTTACCGTTGCTGAAAGGTAAGTAAGACGGTGAAACTAAGTCGCGATTTCAACGGTGAATCAACGTCATAATATCAACGTTGAAATTTTTTGCAAATCCGAAAGGTTATTCACCGTTGATTTAATGTCGACAGATGACCGTAACCCGAAAGGTAAGAGGGTGAAACAAAGTCGCAATTTCAACGATGAATCAACGTTGTTACTTCCACGTTGAAAAGACTTCACAATATCAAGGTTGAAAATTTTTGCAAATCCGAAAGGTTTTTCACGGTTGATCCAACCATGGTACCTGACGTTGTTTCAACGGTGAATCAACGTTGAAATGCCGGCTGGGTCAACACTCCCTTGAGCAACAATAGGGGTAGAAAGTAGTAGCAAGAACTGGGCCTCAAATATTCGCCCTATATTGCACTGGCTATATGAAGATCATGGAGCTGATGCCTTATCATGGATAGCCACTGAATCAGCCTCATGCATGCCTTCTTTGCTAGCAGCTTTAGTTTACGCTCTTCTTTCCTTTCTCTGCGACAAATTTACTAAAAATCCACTTGAAAGATCTACACTTAAAATCTGGAAACATAAGAGAAAAATTGTGTCAGTCAAACGTCACCCTACTGAAAAAAACAGCATATGCTGGTTAGCTATGTTTTGGTGCTGGGATGCTGGTTTTAGCTGGTTTATGCTGGTCCTTTGCTGGTTTATGCTGGTCATGTTGCTGGTCAAGGGCCAGCATAAACCAGCATAAACCAGATAAAACCAGCATCCCAGCACCAAAACATAGCTAACCAGCATATGCAGTTTTTTTTTCAGCAGGACACTTCCTGTTCGTTGTAGTGCAAGCTTTGAGTGAAAGCTCCGTCGAGTTAATTTATTATTGTTTATAGTTTAGTTATTATTGTATTATTTTTAAAATCTAAAATCAATTCTATACACCATAATTTTTGTTTTCATAACTTGTGAATATACCCTCTGTTGTATTCTACAACAAAATGAATTGGAATGCCTTGCTATCATTAGTTTTTATTTAATTCCCCAAGTCCTACTAGCTTATAGCCTGTTTAGCATCGCCAGTGTGGTTGCTACTAATCTTGCATACATTGTATACTCTCTGTTCACACACATTTCAATTGTTTATTCACTGTTACTTGCTTTAATGGCGAATTTTTGTCTACTTTTGAGTGCAGGTGAAGACACGAATGCAGCTCGAGCTGGAGGCCATAGAGAAGCAGATCCATGGGTTGCTGACCAGGCAGGCCGAGCTGCGAGAACGGAAAACTGCACTCGAATTTTCCTGGGTAAGTATACCGCGACATACTAACACTCCCACCACCTCTACTCTGTGTGCTTTTCTGCACAGGTCCTGGACGTGATCTTCCCAGATGTCCCTCACTCCGGCGCCGGGACACCACGGACCCTGGGTGCAGCAGCAGCAGCAGCAGCAGCGGAAGAAGCGAGCCAGGCCCCGGGCGAGGACCTCTCCCCCTCTGCCACCTCCGGTCTTTGAGATCTCCACCCGGAACCGCTTCGCTCCCCTCCGCGAGATGGAATGCGACGCTGTGATCGACGGAGACTCCATCGTCCGGTACGTTTGTGCTAACTTAGCTAACGGTAAAGTGCACACACTGTTTTCCTGGTGCTCGCGTTCTCGATGTTTCTGCACAGATACCTGCAATCCTGAAGGACGATCATCCTGCACGTGGGGGTGAACGACGTCAGGCTGCGGCAGATGGAGGTCTTGAAGAGGGACTTCAGGAGCCTAAACGACGCGGTACGCAGCACAGCGCCCGCAACGAGGATCATCGTGTCAGGACTGCTTCCCACGTATCGACATGGACATGAAAGGTTCAGTAGACTTTTTGCTCTTTTTAAAGCTTGGGCTCCTAAACATTAGATCACTCACACCAAAAGCAGTTATTGTAAGTGAAATGATCACAGATAATAGTTTCGATGTATTCTGCTTGACTGAAACCTAGCTTGACTGAAACCTGTCCAAATGATTATATTGGTCTAAATTTACTCTGGAGTCTACTCCACCAAACTATTCTTATAAGCATGAACCCCGTCAGATTGGTTGTGAGGGTGGTGTTGCAACAATATATAGTGATATTTTCAATGTTACTCTGAAAACAGGGTACAGGTTTAATTTATTTTAAGTACTTCTACTTAATAGTTATTCAGATTTGCAAAAGAAATCTCTCCTATCTCTTGCTCTGGCTACTGTGTATAGACTGCCAGGACCGTATACAGATTTCCTAAAAGAATTTGCAGATTTCCTTTCAGACCTATTGGTTAATTTTGATAAAGCATTAATTGTTGGAGATTTTAACATTCATGTTGATAATACAAATGATGCATTACTGACCTAACAAACTCTTTCGGAGTCAAGCAAAATGTCACTTGAATTTACATTACCCCTTGGTAATATTATTAGGAAATATGATTTTCCATTGTTATGCTGATGATACTTAACTATATATTTCAACAAGACCAGATGAAACTTCTAACTTCGCAAAGCTGACAGAGTGTGATGACCAAAAATTTTCTACTATTAAACTCAGATAAGACTGAGACATTACTTATTGGATCAAAAACAGTACACAGAATCTCCTAAATTGCAACTTGCAACTAGACGGATGTACTGTTATTTCCTCTACAGTCAAAAATCTTGGTGTTATAGTAGACAGCAACCTATCCTTTGAAAATCATATTTCTCATTTTACAAAAACAGCATTCTTCCATCATAGAAACATTGCAAAGCTACGGAACATGTTACCTGTTTCTGATGCAGAAAAGTTAGTTGATGCATTCATGACGTCTAGACTGGACTATTGTAATGCACTACTAGGTGGCTGTCCTGCATCTTCAATTAACAAGCTACAGGTAGTGCAAAATGCAGCTGCTAGAGTCCTTACCAGGTCAAGAAAATATGATTATATTACCCCAGCTTTACAGTCTTTGCCCTGGCTACCTATTAAGTTCCATATCACTACAAAATATTACTTCTTACCTATAAGGCCCTCAATGGTTTGGCTCCTGCACACCTAAGTATTCTCCTACTACGCTACAATCCCTCACGCTCCTTAAGGTCACAAAACTCTGGACTCTTGGTAGTACCTAGGATAGCAAAGTCCACTAAAGGAGGGAGAGCCTTTTCACATTTGGCTCCCAAACTCTGGAATAGCCTTTCTGATAACGTTCGGGGTTCAGACACACTCTCTATGTTAAATCCAGATAAAAGACTCAACTCATTAGCCAAGCATTCACATAATGTACAGATCTGGCCATTAAAAATGCGTCTATTTTCACGCGGCAGCCTGCAATTCGGCACGCGTAGCCACGCGTCCTACCGCAGCGGCTTTTTTAGATTTTTTTTACAACGTTGTTGCGCTTCATATAATATCCACCAGGTGGCGCAAGGAACAACATTCTGTAGCCAAACACCATGGCCAGCTCTAGGGGGCGTTGGTCACAAATACCAGTACAATAGTTCAATGATTTCTCTTTCCTGAAATTATGGTTCAAACCAATAGCAAAAAGATATTCATAAGCAGGTGCAGTTGTATTGTTATTTTCTTTTCTTTCTTTGTTTTCCTGACGAACATTTATTAGACTGCATCGGAAATAGAAATGTTAATTTCGGTTATTTTATTTTTCCCAACCGACAACTGACGTCATTAAATTATTTATCGACTGACAAGATTATGTTAAATTACAATTAAATTTAATTGATACATGGCTGTGACACATTAAAAACAGCTAAATTAGTTTTCAGGGATTAATTGTACACAAGCAAGAAGCAGCATAAACATCAGAACGTCACGCGCATCACGTGCAGAGCTTATGCACAGAGAAAAACCCAATAAACCTATATATAATAGGCCCATATGCGAAATATATGTTTTTTCTGAATGAATAATAATTTAACAAAACGAAATAAAATAAAATTAATAAGTAGCAAGCCTATATGCAGAATTGTAGGCAATTTCTGTGATGCACCCTTAAACCAGCATCTTGTTTCCGTTTTTTTTTTTACAAATAGCCTACACATCTGTTTTTTTTTATTGTGATTGTACACAAATAACAGAAATATGTAAAATAGCATAGTTTTGAGCAATGCTGTACTCTTGAAGGAGTATTGTAAGCTGTATCCACTTTATTAAGGGGGAAAAAATCAAGTGATCCTGACGGCGCCGCGGGCAGTTAAATAACTCGACAACTTTCACCTTCAGAATAAAATACATTATATATTTCAGCGTTTTAAAGGCACATCAAATTAAGATATGCATGTTTAAGAGGTAGTTCGTCTTTTTCCTTTTCTAAGATACACAATTTTAGATACACTGACAATTAATTTGAGTAGAGAGAAATAGAAATGGAGAGGATAAATATAAACTACAGTTTTTATAGAGTTAAAAATTTATTTATTTATTTATTTATTATTATTTTTTTTTATTATTAATATTTTGATTTGTTTTTGCGATTTTGGTGCTTAGAAATTTATTCTAAGCGGGCAGCAGGCGAATAATATAGTTAATATAGCGTGGAGCGGGTGGATGCGGCATAAAACCTCGTGGAAGCGGGACTGGAAAAGCACTTTGTTATATCCTATAGACTATTTAGATACTTCATCATCAAGCAAAAATTTATTCATAAGCAGGAGCAGTTTTATTATTTTCTTTTCTTTTCTTTTTTTCCTGATGAACTTTTATTAGACTGCATTGGAAATAGAAATGTTAATTTCTGTTTTTTTTTTTCAAACGACAACCGACGGCATTTAGTTATTATTAACCGACAAGATTGTGTTAAATTACATTTAAATTTAAATTGAAACGTGGCTGTGACACATTAAAAACAGCTAAATTCGTTTTGAGGGGTTAATTGTACACAAGCAAAAAGCAGCAGAAACATCAGAACGTCACGCACATCACATGCAGAGCTTGTGCACAGAGAAAAAACCCAAAAAAGCTGTATGTAAAAGAAATAAAAATGCCCATATGCGAAATATAATTTTCTTAATGAATAATAAATTGACGAAACAATAGAGAAAAAAATTTACAAGTACAAAATTACACAATAAATTTTTAATTTCAACATTTTGAAGCAACATCAAATGAAGATATGCATGTTTGAGAGGCAGCTCGTCTTTTTCATACCATATATACAATTTTATATACACTTGATTTGATTGATTTGGGTAGAGATGAGCAATAAAAAACTATACTGTACTTTTAGGAGTGTTAATAATTTATTTTATGTATTATTATTATTATTATTATTTTCTTTAGATTTGTTCTTACATTTTTGATGCTGTACATTATGATGGCGCACTGCCCATGCAGTTTATTTTTTTTATTTATTATTTATTTTTCCTTAAAAAATAATTGAAGGGAAAGGAAAGAAACCCATGTAGATTTGGCCTAATGTCCATGTAAATACTATAGCCTAGTATTATATCCTAATATAGAAAATAATTTAGACAAATAAACAGAAGGCTCACTTTTCAAAACAATAAAGCTTTGATTATTTGACTGACAACGAATACAGTTGTTAAGTATCAAAAGTGCTCCAGTGAGTTATGCAATTTTTTTCCCCTTTTTTCTTTTTTTTTAAAAAGTGGAAAAGTAGTTTTTCTATTTCGGAGAAGTTCGTTAAGTCTGTCTCTTATCAGCTTCCAGTCACGAACTGCGGGTTGAATCTCCGACCAACAATCAGTACAAGTTTTTTTTTTTTTTAATTCCTCTTTAAACAGCTCAGATTTACATCATTTTAGCCTGGAACTAGGCTTAAGTCTGGTCTGGGAAACCAAAGGGAAGTGTTTTTTTTTTTTTTTCAGTTTTCTGAAAAGTAGCCGTTAATGAGGCCATCAGGGTTAAGCGGCATGCAGTATAAAGTGCGAAATGTTTATGAATGGCAGAGTGGGGGTGGGGTGGGGTGTTGAATGCTGTCTGTTGCCTTGTAATCAACATTGGAGACTCTTTTGGGGGTGCGGGGGGCGGATTCCAACTGTCTAGCATTCAGTTGCATTTCTAATTCAGCATTCAAATGCTTGCCAGGGAGAAGGGGAAAGCTTTTCCTCACACGCTCCACTCTTTTCACAAAACATTAGTGTCCACAGCCCTGACACCAGTGATGTGCGGGTCAGTGGATAAACAACCCGAACCCGACCGACGTTTTCAACTAACCCGCCCGCAACTCAGACCGCCGAATAAAAAAATAAAATATTGTACCCGACCCGCCTCCTGACCCGCATGTTTAATATTAGAGCGATTATGCTGTGGAGATGCGTTCATTGTCAAACATCATTCGGCATTTAGGTAATTTTGTCAAAAGAAATGATTCTTGATTATGCCTACAAGAATACAGATTGTTCATGTTGTGGTTTAGTTTGTCTTTCCTTTATACAGATTTAGTTTCATTTTCGAAGTAGGCTCTAAATTATGTCAGTGACTCTTCGATGTTAAATATGATCAAGAGTTATTTTATTTAGATCTAATAAAAGTTAAGAAAAAGATTAGCCTATAGTCCTAAATATTAGAGACTATAAGCTAATTCCTTTTTTCTTAACTTTTACTCTTCTAAAAATTATCAAGAAAATTAAATCAACTTAATAGGCTAGGTTAACGACTTTTCTTATACAAACATAAGAATGCACTTCAAAACGAAGTTTTCATATATAAATTCAGGAATCACGAATATGACAAAATAATATTTTATATTTTTATACCTTTAGAAGAACCGCTGAAGCACCATTTTTTTTCTGTGTGTTTTTATACCTTTAGGGACCCTAAAGGCGCCAACCAGCTCTCTCCCTATGATTCCGGCCAAAAACGCCACCTCCTTGTTGTGGTCGCAGCCTTGTTGGGACATGTTCCATCCACTACTCCATCCATCTGGACCATCCAAAGATGCACGACACTCATCAGTAAACAAGACTGTTTGAAAATGAGTCTTCATGTATGTCTGGGCCCACTGCAACCGTTTCTGATTGTGAGCATTAGTTAAGAGTGGCCGAATAGTAGGTTTATGCACAACTGCAAGCCTCTGGAGGATCCTACACCTTGATGTTCGCGGGACTCCAGAGGCACCAGCAGCTTCAAAAACCTGTTTTCTACTTTCTAATGGCATTTTAGCAGCTGCTCTCTTAATCTGATGAATTTGTCATCAGAAACCTTCCTCATTCTGCCTTTACATGCACGAACCTGTCTGTGCTCTGAATCAGCCTCAAATCTCTTCACAGTACAATGATCACGCTAACGTTTTCGTGAAATATCTAATGTTTTCATACCTTGTCCAAAGCATTGCACTATTTGACGCTTTTCGGCAGCAGAGAGATCTTTTTCTTTCCCATATTGCTTGAAACCTGTGGCCTGCTTAATAATGTGGAACATCCTTCTTAAGTACTTTTCCTTTAATTGGGCTCATTTGGCAAACTATTTATCACAGGTGTCTGAGATTCATTTCAGTGATCCAAAGAGCCCTGAGACACAATACCATTCATGAGTTTAATTGAAAAACAAAAAACTGTTTGTTTATGACACTTACATCCAATTTGCATAATAATTTGGAAAGCGGTGTATAACTCTAATTCATAAAAAGGATAAAGATGCAACAGAATGCATGTCATATCGCCCAATATCACTTCCAGTTGATCTTAAAATTATATCTAAACTTCTTGCTGGCAGGCTGGAAAAAATTCTCCCCTGCTTAATTCACCCAGATCAGACGGGTTTTGTTAAAGCTAGATATGGTTCAGATAATATTCGTAGGCTCTTTAATATAATCAATCATTCGAAATTGAATAACTTACAAACATTAATAGTATCCTTTGACGCCGAAAAGGCATTTGATAGAATAGAATGGAATTTTTTATTTGCGGCACTAAAAAAATTCAATCTCAGTGATAAATTTATATCGTTGATCAAAAACTTATATAGTAATCCCTTAGCAAAAATCTGTACTAATAATTTTATGTCTCAAGAAATAGTATTAACCCTTTAAAACCGCACGTATCATATTTGATACACGAGCTTCTAAGACATATATTGAATCAGTGAGAGCAATACTTTCTTTGAAAACCTGTTGTATCTATTTTGATACGTGTATTCTGCCATCTTGTGGAATTTCACTGTACTGCAGGCAGTAGAGAGGTGATTTTCTAGCTTTTCAAAATGGCGGCTGCGATTTGATCAGGCCAGATGCTTTCGGCAGGAAAATAAAGGCTAATTTCAAGTTGTTAAGGTAAAAATAACATTTGTATTGTGTCGAATATAATTAAATAAACACTTTCTGAATTGAAACAATGCATAATTACTTAATAATTTAATCGTTAAATTACTATTAAAACGTGTTAGAATTTGTGTATCAAATTTGATACTGCAGGTATTAATGGTAATGTATAAATTGTAATGTAATCTACTTCATGACTACCACAATGCAAATACACACAATACTAGGATGATTCAATTAATCTAATTAATGGCTGAAATGCCATATTAAAATATATATGGTTTTAAAAATGCATATAATAAATTTGAAACTGCAGGTATATATGGTTCTTTATCCCTGAACAGTTGTGTCACATTTTTGTAATGTAATCTACAATATGCCTACCAAAATGTCATCTTACAATACATTTAGGTTATTTTTTACAGTAATAATTCCTTTAAAATCTTAATCAATATGATGGATTCATAAATTTTTGTGTATTTTGTGTGTAATGTGTATTTTTAGATGTCAAAAAGATTAGAGGAAGAAGAGAGAAAAAGAAAGCATCTTGAAAATGTCATCGACATAATAATGGATGGTGTGAAAGAAAAATTCATTCAGACCCTTTCTGTGTGATTTTAGAAGCATTTAGTTTTTCTTTAAATAGAGACGCCCAGAGGGCAAAGAGACATAAAAGGTAAAGAATGTCATCTAGATGAGGGGAAGCAAATGGGCACCTTTGGTGACCCAAAAGGTCTCTTAGAAGGTTTTCTATAGGTTGACTAGTATGCTAAAAAAAGGAGTTTTCTTTGGTTCCTGGGGGATGGAGAGTTACAGGCTGTTTAAAGATATAACCTTGGGGACTAGGGAAGAGATATAAAAGTGGAGGAAACCCTCCCTTCTTTGTCACACTCTGCAGCAACCTGTGTTCCTGTATGACTGTCTGACCTTCTTTGCAAAGAATAAATCCTTACAAAAGACAATTGATTGAGTTTGTCTCTTATGCGATGAGAGTCGTTTGATTTTTGCCACGACAATTTTGGCGTCAGAAGCGGGATTTCCTTGGATGTGCCTTTTGGACCCGAGAGCGGACGGTGATTGATCATCCTGGACTTAGAAGTCGCAGCCCTACCCCGAATAGATTGAGGGACGAGGGGCCGTCCGCCAGGGCCCGAGAGGGACACCACTGGAATCAACAAAACTAACCCGAGTGGCATCAGAACTCTCCGGTAAGAGACTGATTTAAATGGTTTAGAAAAATTTTGGATGTTTTAAAGTGTTTTAAGAAAATTTTGGGTACTGAATTATAATTGGAATTGAGACAAACCATAGTGGCTGGTCTGACTCTGTGGGTAGCGTGATGGGGCATCACGCGTGATTTGGGGCAAATCACAAAACGACAGCACAGATAATACAGGAAAATTGAAAAAGAAAATTGTGTGGGGAAAGCAAGCGTGATTAAGATTTCACGAAGAAATTGAAATCAGCAGATTGGGAGATTTCAGAGATCGAAATCACGTAAGCAAGTACGACACAAGGAGTAAGTTTCAAGTGGGGTTTTAGGCTGTGTGGGTCATTGTTAATCGGAGCGGGGTCCGCTTCGCCCTCCCGACTAGGGGTTAGGAGTCGGAACTGTTGGAGACGTCTAACAGATATTTAAGGCGCCGGGTACCCAGGGGAAAGAGAGTCACTATGGGGAAATCTCAGAGTAAATTTGATAAATATGATACACCGGTGTTTAATCAAATGAGAAAATTGTATGGCCAAAAATGCATGAAAGATATAGGAAAGTTGGATAAATATTATGATGTCCCAGAGGAGGGAACGTTTAGTGTTAAGAGATTAGGAGTGGTAAAGGAGTCGATTGAAGAGGGTAGCAGTAAAGCACAGAAAGGGTGCTGTGCGAAACATGTTTGTCGGAATTGTGAACAGACAGTGAATTGTTGGATAAGGGAGGCAGACAGAAAAAAAAGGAAAATAATAAGGAATGTGAGGGAGAAGTGATTGCAAAGTGTGAACTTTTGAACATGTGTGATGCCTTCGCTTCTCCACAAATGATATCACCACATGAACCTACTAACAAGTGTAATGTCTCTGTGTTTTCACATGTACCGCCGTATCATCACTATCCCGTGGCTGAGCTGCAAGCCCTGAAAGTGGACCCCGATCTCGACTGCTCTCCACCGAAAAGGCCAACATCATCACTAACGAGACCAACATCACCACAACAACAGGTGAAAGCCGCAGGGGGCCAAAAAGAGGAAGAAGAAGACCCCGAAATGATTCCTGAGACCCCCCAACGATGAAATTAAAGAGGAGAAGGCACGCAGACTCCCCCCAACAAAACAAAAGAAAGACAAGAACCGCCTTAAGAGAAGAAATGGTGAGCAAAACAGCATTTCCAGCACGTGTGGGCACAGCAAGGAGTGGCAACTGTTGCCAGAGCAGAAAAGAATCTGTTCAAGACTATTATCATCGATTGTGCGAGACTTTCAACAAACACAGCGGCTTGAAAGAGCCCGACGAGAGAGGAAATCAACCTGACACCTGGGAGTGTCATCTGCTAAGCTGGTTTCTGAATGGACTGAAACCTGAAATTGCACGAGCAATGAAATCCAGCTACATCGAGTGGAAGAATGGGCGGCTGTCTGCTATTTTAGCGCACGCTTTGCATACCGAAGAACAACAAACGGTGAAGGCGAAAAGGGTTGAAGCAAGGACTGATAAAGAACTACAGCTGGCCATGGTGCAGGCTGTAACGCAACCTGGGGGTTATTCTGCTGCCCGATATCAACGGACAAGAGGGGGAAGAGGAAAAGGACGGGGTGTAAGACCCCTGAGCTGGACTGGAAGAAACCCAGGACTGCGTACCCGCAAGTTTTGTGGGGGTACTGATCATGACTTCAGACGATGTACCAAATGCAGACTGTGTAAGAAAGATGGTCACTGGGCCGCGAGAATGCCCTGAGTACCAGCAGAATCAAGCGGACTGAAGTGAGAAAAACGGAGAGCAGGGAGGAGGGGTCCCGGGTGAACAGCCAACAGCTACAGTGCAGGGAAGTGAACATTCTTTTTAACCACACACACAGACACATACACTGATGTAAATACTGCTCTCTGCAATGAAGAAAAGCTTGCGTTTACACACATTCTGATACAAACACTGCTGTAAGCAATGAAGAAAAGCTTGCATTTCTTTGTGTGTTTTTGATTTGAGTAATGAAATTACTGATAAATGAGTAACAAAGTATGAAAGTGAAGAATTTAAAATAAGTTTTAAAAGTTCCACAATACCCATGCTGGTAGAGGGGGTATTAGTTGAATCTCTAGCAGATTCTGGGGCATACAGATTCTGTTTGTGACCATGTGATCTGCAATGTCAACCGTCATTAACTAATAAATGAGTACATTTCTGAAGAAGGGCACAAGATTTTTTATTTTTTTTTGAAAGATTCACGGCACCCTAAAAAAAAAAAAAGAGGGGGGCTGAGTGTTAAAACAATCATTTTCTAATTTACTGGCATGCCCTGTACCCCTTATGGGTCGACATTACCAAATTTAAAACTAAATTTGATGCTTGTCACTGACTCCTGGGGTGTCAGAGTGACAGAGCAGGAGGAGCAATCGTGCAGTCTGCAAGATAAGACCCAGTGGGCTTAGAGGGTGTGTGAATTGGCTAAGAATTGAACAGAGCCATTCAATGCACAAATTATGCTGTTTGACAAATTACATTGCACATCACATGTCATAATGGGAAAAATAGATTGCCAATAGGAGAAAGATTGGTTTAGAGGAGAGGTAGGAAAACTTTGAGCAGTAAAAAGATATTTCAGACAGAAAAGGTGTGTGCGGTTTCAGTTAGCCAGACAGAGAAAAAAAAAAAAAAAAAAAAGGCTTCTGTTTTATCTAGTAGCAGGAGAGTCTGTGCTTCACTTATCAGTTTTCGAAGGCCAGGGATGAGCAGTGGTCTGAAGTAGAGTTGTTTTTGAGAAGCTGTATTGAAGTGACAGACTGGAGTGAGAAATTTGATGACGCAAGATATAGTGAGCATTTTTAGGCATTTATGTGTATGGGTGTAGGCATAACATAGGTATGAAATTGTGACACCTATTGACAAAAATACAAAGGAAAATGATTGCATGGCAAATGTTTACACCTCAGATATGCACCCTGCTTTGGCAGAGGTGCCTTCTAAATTCTGGGCAAAACACAAATATGATGTGGGCTTGATTAAGGGATGTAAACCGGTTGTGATCACTCCAAAATCTGATTACAGACCGTGTCAACACCAGTACCTCCTGAAACAGAGGCGATACTGGGAATAAAACCAGTGTTTGAGGCACTATTGAAAAAAGGTGTAATAATGCTATGTAATGATTTTTCCTGTGAAAAAAGTGGAGCTTTGTCCACGATTTAAAAGTAAAAGCAGTAAACGCAGCTGTCAGAAAAAGAGCTCCATTAGTGCCAAATCTATATGCATTTTTGTTGCAAAATTTCACAAGATGTGACTTTCTACTCAGTGGTAGACTTCCTGGAGCCTCTGACCCTGACAGCTGGAACTGCTGTATTTCAATATGTAGCACACTATCAAAAGCTACAGTTTTAAACTAAAAGTTTACATTTTTTAAGACATGTCATACACCCAACAGCAAATCCCTGTCTGAGAATAAAAAAAAAAAAGAACAAACAAATGTTGTCATTTTTGGGAGTGTGTTCGTATTGCAGAACATTCATCCCCAACTATGTGATTATTGAACAGCCCCTGTGAGCCCTAACTCTAGGGAAGGGGTTGAGATCATGCAACAACATTGAAGGGCCAGAGGAGGCGGCCGAGGCATTCATGAACATAAAGTTTCAGCTGTCTCTGGCGCCAACTTTGGACCTACAGGTACCAACTAATTCTTTTTGTTCAGATGGTGAATGAGAAAAATGGGTTTATGACTTCTGTTTTCTTGCAGTATCATGGAGACAGACTGTGACCTGTGGCCTATTTTTTCAATCAAGCTAGAACCAGTAGTAGCAGGCCTGCCTTGCTGTCTGAGGGCAGTGGCATCTGCTGAGAAGGCCTTGATGACGTCTAGAGATTTCATAGGGTATTATGACCTGATATTGATTGTCTGGCACACAGTGTCCATGATTCTGCACGAGCAGAAAACATTGCATTTATTGACGGCTCGTTGGTTGCGATACCATACTATCTTGCTCGATATTTCGAAAACAGTGTTGAAAGTTGCACAACCTTGAATCCTGCCACCCTCCTTCAGACAGAGGAGGGTGGGGAGGAACAACTGTTGTTTGACTGCGCTTGATCAAGTGAGTATGCCACGTCCAGATCTTTCTGATGTACCACTTGAAAACACACAATGTCCTCTTTGTGGATGGTTCGGCGTTCAGAGATCCACAAACAGGTCAGAACAAAGTTGGCTATTCTGTGACGATGAGTTTGAAATTGTGACATTTGGCTCGTTGCCATAAAACTATTCAGCACAAGCAGCAGAGCTTGTGACTGTAACAGGGGCGTGAAAACTCAGGACGAATAAGTGCGTTACGAGGTATACAAACTCGCGTTACGATTTTTTAGTTTTTTGTTTTTTTTTCAAGATTTTGGAGCACTGTGGAAACAGAGCATTTTTAAAATTCAGATGGGCGCCCAATAATTCATGCTCCCCTTTTTGGCAGCTTCATTAGAAGCAATTTTGCTGCCTGACAAGATACCCATTTGTAAATGTGCAGCACACACAAATAACAAAGATTTAGTATCCACAGGAAACGTCAGAGCGGACGCGACAGCGAAGGTCGCTGTGGCTAAATAGCCAAAGAAACAGAATGTACTTTGTTATCTGAAAATAACGATAATACTTTCTTCTTGTTTACAGAACATGCAGACTTTTGCTTTAGGGACAGAGAGAAACCTGTAGAGGAAGTCTGGCTGGACGTTGTTTGGGAAAGCTGTGATGGCAAGCCTTGTTTACCCAGACACTTCTTTCCTCACTATGCAAAAATGATGCATGGGTTGGACCAAGCATCAGAAGGGGGAATGGTAGCACAAATGAAAGAATTGTGGTCACAAAGGGGTTAACAAAATTTTGTGAAAATTTTTTCTAAAAGATCTGTAATTTGGAACAAACATAATGTGGCAAAAGGGATAAAAATGTCCCGAGCATCTCAGCCACCACCAGCAGACTCATTTGGTGATGGTTTTCATTAAATTGACCCCATGCGGGGGGGAAATACTGCTTGGTGATGATTGACATGTGGTCCAAATAGGTGGAAGTTTTTCCAGTCTCGAAACAGGCAGCAGCAGCAGCAGCAGTAGAAAAGGCTGTGTTGACTGAAATAGTCCCGAGATGGGAAAATCCATGGAAAATTAGCTCAGACAATGCCACACATTTTGTTAATGAATCAATAAAACAAATTGGTCAAATTTTGTGAGGAAACTGGACCTACATGGGTTGAGGTGCTTCCCATTGTTCTTGTATACAAGAATGAGGAAAAGATCTAGGGTAAACCTGAGCCCATACAAAATTCTCTTTGGTAGACCACTGTTTATGGGAATAGAAGGGGGCAAACAACAGCTGCCATCAACAGGATCGTGTGAGCATGACATGTTAGGTTATTGCAAAGAAATGTCTTCTCTGTTGTCTTAATGTCTGTGTACAGGTGAAAGCTGCTCAAGGAAAGGTTGCTGAAAGTTCCTTGCACAATATCAAACCGGGTGATTTCGTGGGGGATGAGATCTGAGGAATGAGTAAAAGGTGGCTGGGCCCATTCAATGTGTTCCTAACTACCCACACAGCTGTGAAGGGAGCTGAAAGAGCCACGTGGATTCATGCCACCCACTGTAAAAGGTCCCATCTACATCCTAGGAGGAGGAGCGGATGGAGTAAAGAGATTCGAGGCAGATGTCAACAAATGCCAGAGTCCGGTTCAAACAACAAGTGCTTGTATCAGCGAAAGAGAAAGGGTGACTAGAAAGCAGTATGGAAGCAGCCTGTATACAGGTTAAAGCCTGTTGTTCGATTTCAAGACTAACATCATTACTGACATGAGAAGGGCCGTAAAAGAGCCCACGAGTATACAATTCATGAGCACATCTGAGGGGAAAATGGGGATACTAACTGTTATGTCTATAATGCATTTTTCAGCTTGTTTCCAGCTCAGTACAGAGACTGGTGAAGACAGGGGTTTCAATTCAAATGGTTAAGATGGATGTATTGACTGACAAAGTGATTATGGGGACGTGGGAACCACCAATGGATAGGGATGATCAGTAGATGAGGGCCATGACAGACGACAATTGACTTAAGGAGTTTTGAGTAAAAAGGGCATGTGGTTTAATGATTAACCGAAATTTTCCTAATGATCTATCTTACATTGTTTAAGCTTGCATTTTAAAAAGGGTTATACCCACAAAAAAAAATGAGCGTGAAGCTTGGGTTCACAAATTTAAGAGAATGATCATTTATATGAAAGTCAGAGATGAAGAGTATAAATGTGATATAATTACTTAAATTTGCTTAAAAGGGGTTGTGATTAAGGGAAAAATGTATACCTGATGATACAAGTATGTATTCTAATCTGAATGAAAGTAATGATTAACAGTGATGATAGCAGTAGTGGAACTTACAGTGAAATGAATTGAGACAGGATGAAACAACGAAGGTTTTAAGCAGGTCATTTGTCCGTGTTACGAGACAATGCAACAAGACGAAGGGATTGACTGTCTTTATGTCTGTAACTGTAATGCGTGGCTTGCTTTCGAAAGGGGGGGGGGGGGGAAGACCCCCAAAACAAAAAGCCTTTGCATATTTTAAGTTTAGTAGTGATGAAGTTTTTGAGTTTCATATGTGTAACATCTCTATTTAATATCTGAGAAGTGACTGAGGGTCTGACCCATGTCAGGAATGCAATAACAGTGCTTATTCGTTTAGCCCGGCTTCCAGAGAACAAATGAGAGGATGTGAGAATGATTGTTTATGATTTTTGTACTAACATTAGTAGATGATTTCAAGTGTGATGAATTTTTTTTCGATTATTAGTTATCAATGAATGATAAAGAGGGGGAATTGTGAAAGAAAAATTCATTCAGACCCTTTCTGTGTGATTTTAGAAGCATTTAGTTTTTCTTTAAATAGAGACGCCCAGAGGGCAAAGAGACATAAAAGGTAAAGAATGTCATCTAGATGAGGGGAAGCAAATGGGCACCTTTGGTGACCCAAAAGGTCTCTTAGAAGGTTTTCTATAGGTTGACTAGTATGCTAAAAAAAGGAGTTTTCTTTGGTTCCTGGGGGATGGAGAGTTACAGGCTGTTTAAAGATATAACCTTGGGGACTAGGGAAGAGATATAAAAGTGGAGGAAACCCTCCCTTCTTTGTCACACTCTGCAGCAACCTGTGTTCCTGTATGACTGTCTGACCTTCTTTGCAAAGAATAAATCCTTACAAAAGACAATTGATTGAGTTTGTCTCTTATGCGATGAGAGTCGTTTGATTTTTGCCACGACAATGGCAATTCAAGTGACCTAGAGCAGTTAGAGGAGGAAGAGGAGGAGGAGGATGATGAGGAATGGATTCCTCAGGCCATGCATGATGATGGAAGTTCAGAAAGCAGTGATGAGGAAGATTATCAAGAAGAAAGTGTAGTCCAGAGCAGCATAGAAGTTGAGGTCCCAACAACACAGGACACAATCAAAAAGCAGTCAGTGAAGGATAAAGCAAAAAAGAAAGAATATAGATGGAGAAAAAAACAATTTCAACCTCCATCTGTCGATTTCATTGCATCTGATGAGGAAGGGACAGAAGTGAGGTGTAACTGGACTCCATACATGTATTTCAAACAGTTTGTCACTGATGAAATGCTACAGGAAACGGCAGAACAAACAAATCTGTACAGCGTACAGAAAGAGGGCAAGTCAGTAAACACAACTGCCAAAGAGATCGAGAAAGTTCTAGGCATGTACATGCATATGGGGTTAGTACAGATGTCCTGTGTGAGAGCATATTGGGAGATGGAGACAAAGCTTCCTGCAGTTTGTGATATAATGTCTCGAGATCGGTTTCTGAAATTGCTCACACTGATACACTTTCAGGACAATTTCAGTGTTTCTGATGATGCAAAAAAAGATAAACTATGGAAGCTTAGGCCATGGTTACAAAAACTGCGAGAACAGTTTCTTCGCATTCCTCCTGAAGAATGTCATGCAGTAGATGAAATTATGGTGCCATTCAAGGGAAAATCTCATCTACGTGTCTACATGCCTGCAAAACCTCACAAATGGGGTTTTAAGATGTGGGGACGTGCTGGACAAAGTGGCTTTCTTTACGACTTTGATGTTTGTCAAGGTGCAGAACATCAAGACAGAGAAAAATCAGAAGTGGGTGTTACAGGAGAAGTTGTGCTGAAAATGACATCAACACTTCCAGCAGGAAAAAATCACAAGGTCTTTGCAGACAATTACTTTACATCAGTTCCCCTGGTGCAGCACCTAAAAGAGAGAGAAATCCACTACATCGGCACAATCCGGACGAACAGGATGACCAACTGCACCATGATGGATGAAAGGGAAATGAAGAAACATGGAAGAGGGTCAATGGACTTCAGAGTGAACCAGGACAACAACATCATTGTAAGATGGTTTGACAACAAAGCAGTGAATCTGATTTCTTCATTTGTGGGCATTGAACCTGTGGGAAATGTGAAACGCTCGGATCGCAAATCCAAAACTCACATAATGGTTCCCAGACCAGCCATCGTTGAAGCATATAACAAGTTCATGGGAGGCGTCGATCTCCTTGATATGCTGTCTGCACTTTACAAATTCAGCTTCAGATCCCGAAGATGGTACATGTACATCTGGTGGCACACTGTTACAGTGGCAGTCATCAATGAGTGGAACCTCTACAGAAGAGATCAGAAGATGCTAGACCCCAAGATGAAAACCATGGCTCTGCGAAGGTTCCAAGCTTTGGTTGGTACTTCACTCACAAGTGCTGGAAAGGCTAAAAAGTTTGGGCGACCACTATCCTGTCCAGAAGCAGCTCCATCACCACCCCGTAAAAGGTCAAGCTGCAGTGTGCCCCTGGATGTCAGAAGGGATGCCATGGATCATTTTCCAACATGGGAAACCCGACAAAGATGCAAGCATTGCAGCAGCAATCACTTCTCACATGTGTACTGTGAGAAGTGTAAGGTGCATCTTTGCCTGAACAAAGACAGAAACTGCTTTCGTGACTACCACAAAGTGAAACTAGATAAAAAGTTTGTTAGCAAACTTTAAGTTGGCTTGAGAAAGCCTAGCCAGTAAGTTTTAAGTAGTTTTAAAAGCTTTTAGTTTAAAGAAAGTTTAAAGGTTTTCAGTTTGAAATAGTTTTAGTTTGATTAATAAAGTTTGAAGATAGATAGGCTAGATAGATATAAATAGTTTGAAAATAGATAGATAGATTTATAGATATAAATAGTTAGAAGATATAAATAGTTTGAATGTGAATAGATGCTAAGGTGTTGCTATGCGGTTGCTAAGGTACCCAGGGTGGTTGCTAAGGTGTTGCTATGCGGTTGCTAGCATTATTTAAGCAAGACTAGCAAGTTGTTAACATGATTTTTAACATGACTAGCAAGTCCCTAGCATGATTTTAGCACCACTAGCAAGTCGCTAGCATGATTTTAGCACGACTAGCAAGTCGCTAGCATGATTTTAGCACGACTAGCAAGTCGCTAGCATGATTTTAGCATAATTTTAGCATGACTAGCAAGTCGCTAGCATGATTTACCATGATTAACAAGTCGCTAGCATGATTTTAGCATGACTAGCAAGTCGCTAGCATGATTTTAGCATGACTACCAATTCGCTAGCATGATTTTAGCATGACTAGCAAGTCGCTAGCATGATTTTACCATTATTTCAGCATGACTAGCAAGTCGCTAGCATTATTCTAGCATGACTAGCAAGTCGTTAGCATGATATTAGCATGACTAGCAAGTCACTAGCATTATTTTAGCAAGACTAGCAAGTCGCTAGCATGATTTTAGCATGACTAGCAAGTCGCTAGCATGATTTTAGCACGACTAGCAAGTCGCTAGCATGATTTTAACATTATTTTAGCATGACTAGCAAAGTCATTAGCATGATTCTAGCATGACTAACAAGTCGCTAGCATGATTTTAGCATGACTAGCAAGTCGCTAGCATAATTTTAGCAAGACTAGCAAGTCGCTAGCATGATTTTAGCATGACTAGCAAGTCACTAGCATGATTTTAGCATGACTACCAATTCGCTAGCATGATTTTAGCATGACTAGCAAGTCGCTAGCATGATTTTAGCATTATTTCAGCATGACTAGCAAAGTCGCTAGCATTATTCTAGCATGACTAGCAAGTCGTTAGCATGATATTAGCATGACTAGCAAGTCACTAGCATTATTTTAGCAAGACTAGCAAGTCGTTAGCATTATTTAAGCAAGACTAGCAAGTCGCTAACATGATTTTTAGCATGACTAGCAAGTCGCTAGCATGATTTTACCATGACTAACAAGTCGCTAGCATGATTTTAGCATTATTTTAGCATGACTAGCAAGTCGCTAGCATGATTTTACCATTATTTTAGCACGACTAGCAAGTCGCTAGCATTATTCTAGCATGACTAGCAAGTCGCTAGCATGATTTTAGCACGACTAGCAAGTCGCTAGCATGATTTTAGCATGACTAGCAAGTCGCTAGCATGATTTTAGCATGACTAGCAAAGTCGCTAGCATGATTCTAGCATGACTAGCAAGTTGTTAGCATGATATTAGCATGACTAGCAAGTCACTAGCATGATTTTAGCAAGACTAGCAAGTCGCTAGCATTATTTAAGCAAGACTAGCAAGTCGCTAACATGATTTTTAACATGACTAGCAAGTTGCTAACATGATTTTACCATGACTAATAAGTCGCTAGCATGATTTTAGCATGACTAGCAAGTCGCTAGCATGATTTTAGCACGACTAGCAAGTTGTTAGCATGATATTAGCATGACTAGCAAGTCACTAGCATGATTTTAGCAAGACTAGCAAGTCGCTAGCATTATTTAAGCAAGACTAGCAAGTCGTTAACATGATTTTTAACATGACTAGCAAGTCGCTAGCATGATTTTACCATGACTAACAAGTCGCTAGCATGATTTTAGCATGACTAGCAAGTCGCTAGCATGATTTTAGCACGACTAGCAAGTCTCTAACATGATTTTAACACGACTAGCAAGTCGCTAGCATGATTTTAGCACAAGTAGCAAGTCGCTAGCATGATTTTAGCATTATTTTAGCATGACTAGCAAGTCGCTAACATGATTTTAGCAAGACTAGCAAGTCGCTAACATGATTTTAGCAAGACTAGCAAGTCGCTAGCATGATTTTAGCATTATTTTAGCATGACTAGCAAGTCGCTAGCATGATTTTAGCATTATTTTAACATGACTAGCAAGTCGCTAGCATGATTTTAGCATGACTAGCAAGTCGCTAACATGATTTTAGCAAGACTAGCAAGTCGCTAGCATGATTTTAGCATTATTTTAGCATGACTAGCAAAGTCACTAGCATGATTCTAGCATGACTAGCAAGTCGCTAGCATGATTTTAGCATGACTAGCAAGTCGCTAGCATAATTTTAGCAAGACTAGCAAGTCGCTAGCATGATTTTAAACATGACTAGCAAGTCGCTAGCCTGATTTTAGCATGACTAGCAAGTCGCTAGCATGATTTTAGCATTACTAGCAAGTCGCTAGCGTGATTTTATCATTATTTAGCATGACTAGCAAGTCGCCAGCATGATTTTAGCATGACTAGCAAAGTCGCTAGCATGATTCTAGCATGACTAGCAAGTTGTTAGCATGATATTAGCATGACTAGCAAGTCACTAGCATTATTTAAGCAAGACTAGCAAGTCGCTAACATGATTTTTAACATGACTAGCAAGTTGCTAGCATGATTTTACCATGACTAATAAGTCGCTAGCATGATTTTAGCATGACTAGCAAGTCGCTAGCATGATTTTAGCACGACTAGCAAGTTGTTAGCATGATATTAGCATGACTAGCAAGTCACTAGCATGATTTTAGCAAGACTAGCAAGTCGCTAGCATTATTTAAGCAAGACTAGCAAGTCGCTAACATGATTTTTAACATGACTAGCAAGTCGCTAGCATGATTTTACCATGACTAACAAGTCGCTAGCATGATTTTAGCATGACTAGCAAGTCGCTAGCATGATTTTAGCACGACTAGCAAGTCTCTAACATGATTTTAACACGACTAGCAAGTCGCTAGCATGATTTTAGCACAACTAGCAAGTCGCTAGCATGATTTTAGCATTATTTTAGCATGACTAGCAAGTCGCTAACATGATTTTAGCAAGACTAGCAAGTCGCTAACATGATTTTAGCAAGACTAGCAAGTCGCTAGCATGATTTTAACATTATTTTAGCATGACTAGCAAGTCGCTAGCATGATTTTAGCATTATTTTAACATGACTAGCAAGTCGCTAGCATGATTTTAGCATGACTAGCAAGTCGCTAACATGATTTTAGCAAGACTAGCAAGTCGCTAGCATGATTTTAGCATTATTTTAGCATGACTAGCAAAGTCACTAGCATGATTCTAGCATGACTAGCAAGTCGCTAGCATGATTTTAGCATGACTAGCAAGTCGCTAGCATAATTTTAGCAAGACTAGCAAGTCGCTAGCATGATTTTAAACATGACTAGCAAGTCGCTAGCCTGATTTTAGCATGACTAGCAAGTCTCTAGCATGATTTTAGCATTACTAGCAAGTCGCTAGCGTGATTTTATCATTATTTAGCATGACTAGCAAGTCGCCAGCATGATTTTAGCATTATTTTAGCATGACTAGCAAGTCGCTAGCATGATTTTAGCATTATTTTAGCATGACTAGCAAGTCGCTAGCATGATTTTAGCACGACTAGCAAGTCGCTAGCATGATTCTAGCACGACTAGCAAGTCGCTAGCATGATTTTAGCATGACTAGCAAGTCGCTAGCATGATTTTAGCAAGACTAGCAAGTCGCTAGTGTTGTGAACTTTTCTCAGAGACCAGGAGACGTTTTGGATATCTTGAAGCAGAAGTTTCTCTTTATTGAGATCCTAGCTGTTCGTTCGCTGCAGTCATCAAAATTCGTCTACTAAGGCATATACATTACAGTTTATATACCTTTCCAGGGGGAGAGGAAAACATAGAGGTGGAGTCAATCTAAACAAAGCATGCAAATGCAGTACAGATAGTCAGCCTAGTAGGATTTTCCCGGCTTTGATCTATTTAGCATTCAAATGCAAAGGGAATAAACAAAAGGACACAGTTGTACTTTGAGCTTAGATTTCACACTTAATAAGAGAAACCTGCCAGATGTTCAGGAACTGCTTAAAGACATAAGGTTCCTGTCTCAGGGTCTGGTTTGTCTGCTCTTAGAAATCACAATATGCATTACTTTTCTGTTTAGGCAGTTATATTGGAATCTATGTTTAACCTTTTATAAATTTGTAATCCTACAATCCCCTCTTTGAGAGTTCTAATAACTCTCACATAAAACAAATTTAAACATCCATAAGTCCATTCTGTAGCCTATGTTGGTTAACATAAGCCCCATCTTGCAGTCATGTAACTTGTAAAAGTTACAGGCACATATAACATTATTCTGTGTCTTGTCCTAGATTTACTTAGGTGTAATAGTTCTTTTCAGAACCATAATTGTTGACACGTACGACAAGGAATGGTAAAATGTCGTACAAACTACATGATGTCACAGAAAATCATGTAGCATAAGAGTGGAAGTCCTGAAGTCTATGGCGCCTGAATAGCTGTGAAGTCTGTTTTCTGTAGTCTGTTTCCCACGTAGATTCACTCAGATGAGTCTTTGTCCTCATGAAGCTTGTTCATGGATGTCTTAAGTGATGATTCACACCAGGGTTTCTCTTATGAAGATGACTTGGCATACACACCTGAAACACAAGAAAACAAAGAAACAGCAGACCAGCAGTATTCATGCATAGACACTTTTAGACTTCTGTTGATCGTATAGTGGTTTTATTTATTACATTAAAATTCTAGTGATCGTATAGTGTTTTTTTTCTTAACCTAATCTTAATTTGACACCTATAGACCAGTGAGGTGGGGATTAAAAGTACTAAAGGGGAAAAACCTATCAGGAAATGTTCACCGCAGGATTGGCCCCCGAGGCTTATTGCACTTCGGTTCTTTCCTGGGCTCCTCACTGGTTTGTGTGTCCTAATCTGTCCCTTTAAGTGTTGTGCACACTGTATAGTGTGAGACATAAGTTCCTAATGCAGAACAAAAATACATGTATTTCCAAAACAATGCAATCACTACATTTCAGTCCTCTAATTAAACATCAGTCCTGGTAGACATCATAACAGAGGATGGGTTACTGAATAAAATATTCTGGTATGGCTGTGAGTGTTCTTAACCAAGTGTCCCCAAGTTTGGGGGGGAGTGATATTCAACTTCCCTTTGTTCTGTTAACAAAGAGTCTTTCATCTTTGTTGTAGATTACTGGGGTAATTAAGAATTCACAGCCTTAGCAGTTAGCACCTCAGCAAGCTGCCCAGTGAGTTTGGTGTAGTGGGGAGGTGCTGTTTTAGCATTGCTAGCAGACTGTGTAAAAGCTGATTTACATTGTTCATTTCTTTTACGTATTTTTTGTTTTTCCTGCATTCTTTCATCCTGTGTCCAGGTTTACCACAGTAATGACAACTACCCTCTCTCTTAGGACATTTACTTTCCTGTCGGTTCTCTGTTTTCAACTTAAAGGAAGCTGCTGCAATCTTTACTCTGGCTTTAACATCAGAGTTTCTTTCCCAAATAGCTAACCTGTCCAAGTTGCTTTGCAGGGTTCTATTGGACCATGTGAGATCTAAGAAAGGCAGTGCATTTCTATATTCTGTTAAAAGACCATCAAACCATGTACGAGCTAGTGGTCCTTTATCATCTAGCACCTTCTCTGGAGTGTCAGCTATTCCACTGTATGCTGCAGCTGACTGACAAAACCTTTCAGTGTACTCACTTACAGTTTCATCCTTCTTTTGCACACAGTTAGTGATTCTGGACCAGTCTGTTTTGGGTCCAATGATATTCTTTAGAATTTTTAAAACACCTTCTCTCAAATCGCCTTTATTGGCATGTTGCAGTTCAGAAGTAACAGCAGACTCAAAACTGTTGAATTCAGATTCAGTTAGAATTTGTGACATCAGCTGTGTGACTTCTGCTAACGACATGTCATAAAGACGCATTTTGCCGTTCAATGTTCTTCTAAATTCTGAAAAATGTGTGTGTGCTGAAGGTAAGCTCTGGGACAATCTCTCTATGTCTTTAGGTCTTAGCTCTTTGGCAACCATTTGTACTGAGACAACAGAAGAGTTTGGAGAAATACCTTCAATTTTCTCAATTCCCTGAGTTCTTCTCCTAGCACCACATACCTTCACTGAATTCACTGCATCTTTCTCCATTGTTACAGTATTGCCACTGTCTTCTGGTCTACATGAAGACTGTAAGTCAGGATAGCTTTCATCTGACTGTTGGTCTTTTGAATCACTTTTGGTTGAGGCCTGGTTATAGCCCACCTTTTTAGTGAAACGGGACAATCTAGTGTGCAGCTGTTGGTTTTGTTCTTTCAACTTAGTGATACACTGAGCCTGTTCTTGTGCTAACGATAGTGTAAATTCTCTGTGGCAGCAGATAATGCCTTTTAGGTTTTTCTTTCGGATACATGTTCCGAGTACCTTTTTGCATTCTTCAATTGACCAAACTTTATCTGGATCAATACCAAATTTCTTTGTCAAATCAAATTTTACTGACTCAGTCACTATTGAGTCCATATGCTCTCCTAACAATGATTTAAACTCATCGTCTGTCCATAATGGCGTAGCTAGTCCACCTTTCTCTGTGGTTGGAATTAGCCTAGCATTCTTTCTAACCATTTTGCGAGTTTCCTTGCTACCACGCAATCACAACACTAAAACTTCTCTGATCAACAGAGGGTACGCTTGTTAACACAGATCAACTATTGTTAACCTTCCCTGAATTAACAGAGGACAACACAAACTACTAGCACTTAATGCTAAACTTCTCTGCCAAAACAGAGGATAACAATTAACAGAGGACAACACAAACTACTAGCACTTAATGCTAAACTTCTCTGCCAAAACAGAGGATAACAAATTTTAGCACTTTAATGCTAAACTTCCCTGCTTAAAACAGAGGATAACAGATATTAGCACGTAATGCTAAACTTCCTTGGGTGAACAGAGGATAAACAATTCTTCTCTAAAAGAACAACTTTAGAGGGTAACTTAGTTAACTAAACTGTAATAGCTGTAGTTAACCTTCCCTGAATAAACAGAGGATAACAAATATTAACACGTAATGTTAATCTTCCCTGAGTGAACAGAGGATAAACAACTTTAGCACGTAATGCTAAACTTCCCTGAATTAACAGAGGGTAACTTTTCATCTCTAAAAGAACACCTTTAGAGGATAACTTAGTTAACTAAACCCTACAGCTGTCTGTTAACTCTTCTCTGACGGCGCAGAGGATAACTATATGTACTGGTCTTTAGCAGTTCTTTTGGATAGAGTAGCACTCACCAACCCTTGGTTGTAAAGGAAGATTCATGGAAATCTTTGTTCAGCTGGAAGTTTCGCTCTGGATTCCAAAAGATGCAGTCTTGAAAGCAGATGTTCTGTTGAGCTTGCTGTTCCAATCTGGATTCAGGTGAAGAAGCTGGAACTCTATCCGGGTCACGGCACCAAAACTGTTGTGAACTTTTCTCAGAGACCAGGAGACGTTTTGGATATCTTGAAGCAGAAGTTTCTCTTTATTGAGATCCTAGCTGTTCGTTCGCTGCAGTCATCAAAATTCGTCTACTAAGGCATATACATTACAGTTTATATACCTTTCCAGGGGGAGAGGAAAACATAGAGGTGGAGTCAATCTAAACAAAGCATGCAAATGCAGTACAGATAGTCAGCCTAGTAGGATTTTCCCGGCTTTGATCTATTTAGCATTCAAATGCAAAGGGAATAAACAAAAGGACACAGTTGTACTTTGAGCTTAGATTTCACACTTAATAAGAGAAACCTGCCAGATGTTCAGGAACTGCTTAAAGACATAAGGTTCCTGTCTCAGGGTCTGGTTTGTCTGCTCTTAGAAATCACAATATGCATTACTTTTCTGTTTAGGCAGTTATATTGGAATCTATGTTTAACCTTTTATAAATTTGTAATCCTACACTAGCATGATTTTAGCATGACTAGCAAGTCGCTAGCATGATTTTAGCATGACTAGCAAGTCGCTAGCATGATTTTAGCATTATTTTAGCATGACTAGCAAGTCGCTAGCATGATTTTAGCATGACTAGCAAGTTGCTAGCATGATTTTAGCACGACTATCAAGTCGCTAGCATGATTCTAGCATGACTAGCAAGTCGCTAGCATTACTTTACCATGACTAGTAAGTCGCTAGCATGATTTCAGAACGACTAGCAAGGCGCTAGCATTATTTTAGCATTATTTTAGCATGACTAGCAAGTCGCTAGCATGATTTTAGCTAGACTAGCAAGTCGCTAGCATGATTTTTAACGTGACTAGCAAGTCGCTAGCATGATTTTAGCACGACTAGCAAGTCGCTAGCATGATTTTAGCACGACTAGCAAGTCGCTAGCATGATTCTGGCATGACTAGTTAGATAGATAGATAGATAGATAGATAGATAGATAGATAGATAGATAGATAGATAGATAGATAGATAGATAAGGTTTGAAGATAGATAGATAGATAGATAGATAGATAAGGTTTGAAGATAGATAGATAGATAGATAGATAGATAGATAAGGTTTGAAGATAGATAGATAGGGTTTGAAGATAGATAGATAGATAGATAGATAGATAGATAGATAGATAGATAGATAGATAGATAGATAGATAGATAGGGTTTGAAGATAGATAGATAGATAGATAGATAGATAGATAGATAGATAGATAGATAGATAGATAGATAGATAGATAGGGTTTGAAGATAGATAGATAGATAGATAGATAGATAGATAGATAGATAGATAAGGTTTGAAGATAGATAGATAGATAGATAGATAGATAGATAGATAGATAGATAAGGTTTGAAGATAGATAGATAGATAGATAGATAGATAGATAGATAGATAGATAGATAGATAGATAGATAAGGTTTGAAGATAGATAGATAGATAGATAGATAGATAAGGTTTGAAGATAGATAGATAGATAGATAGATAGATAGATAGATAGATAGATAGATAAGGTTTGAAGATAGATAGATAGATAGATAGATAGATAGATAGATAAGGTTTGAAGATAGATAGATAGATAGATAGATAGATAAGGTTTGAAGATAGATAGATAGATAGATAGATAGATAGATAAGGTTTGAAGATAGATAGATAGATAGATAGATAGATAGATAGATAGATAGATAGATAGATAGATAAGGTTTGAAGATAGATAGATAGATAGATAGATAGGGTTTGAAGATAGGTAGATAGATAGATAGATAGATAGATAGATAGATAGATAGATAGATAGATAGATAGATAGGGTTTGAAGATAGATAGATAGATAGATAGATAGATAGATAGATAGATAGATAGATAAGGTTTGAAGATAGATAGATAGATAGATAGATAGATAGATAGATAGATAGATAGATAGATAGATAGATAGATAGATAGATAGATAGATAGATAGATAAGGTTTGAAGATAGATAGATAGATAGATAGATAGATAGATAGATAGATAGATAGATAGATAGATAGATAGGGTTTGAAGATAGATAGATAGATAGATAGATAGATAGATAGGGTTTGAAGATAGATAGATAGATAGATAGATAGATAGATAGATAGATAGATAGATAGATAGATAGATAAGGTTTGAAGATAGATAGATAGATAGATAGATAGATAGATAGATAGATAGATAGATAGATAGATAGATAGATAGATAGATAAGGTTTGAAGATAGATAGATAGATAGATAGATAGATAGATAGATAGATAGATAAGGTTTGAAGATAGATAGATAGATAGATAGATAGATAGATAGATAGATAGATAGATAGATAAGGTTTGAAGATAGATAGATAGATAGATAGATAGATAGATAGATAGATAGATAGATAGATAGATAGATAAGGTTTGAAGATAGATAGATAGATAGATAGGGTTTGAAGATAGATAGATAGATAGATAGATAGATAGATAAGGTTTGAAGATAGATAGATAGATAGATAGATAGATAGATAGATAAGGTTTGAAGATAGATAGATAGATAGATAGATAGATAGATAGATAGATAGATAGATAAGGTTTGAAGATAGATAGATAGATAGATAGATAGATAGATAGATAGATAGATAGATAAGGTTTGAAGATAGATAGATAGATAGATAGATAGATAGATAGATAGGGTTTGAAGATAGATAGATAGATAGATAGATAGATAGATAGATAGGGTTTGAAGATAGATAGATAGATAGATAGATAGATAGGGTTTGAAGATAGATAGATAGATAGATAGATAGATAGATAGATAGATAGATAGATAGATAGATAGATAGATAGATAGGGTTTGAAGATAGATAGATAGATAGATAGATAGATAGATAGATAGATAGATAGATAGATAGATAGATAGATAGATAGATAGATAAGGTTTGAAGATAGATAGATAGATAGATAGATAGATAGATAGATAGATAGATAGATAGATAGATAAGGTTTGAAGATAGATAGATAGATAGATAGATAGATAGGGTTTGAAGATAGATAGATAGATAGATAGATAGATAGATAGATAAGGTTTGAAGATAGATAGATAGATAGATAGATAGATAGATAGATAGATAGATAGATAGATAGATAGATAGATAGATAGATAGATAGATAGATAGATAGATAAGGTTTGAAGATAGATAGATAGATAGATAGATAGATAGATAGATAGATAGATAGATAGATAGATAGATAGACAGATAGATAGATAGATAAGGTTTGAAGATAGATAGACAGATAGATAGATAGATAGATAGATAGATAGATAGATAGATAGATAGATAGATAGATAGGGTTTGAAGATAGATAGATAGATAGATAGATAGATAGATAGGGTTTGAAGATAGATAGATAGATAGATAGATAGATAGATAGATAGATAGATAGATAGATAGATAGATAGATAAGGTTTGAAGATAGATAGATAGATAGATAGATAGATAGATAGATAGATAGATAGATAGATAGATAAGGTTTGAAGATAGATAGATAGATAGATAGATAGGGTTTGAAGATAGATAGATAGATAGATAGATAGATGGATAGATAAGGTTTGAAGATAGATAGATAGATAGATAGATAGATAGATAGATAGATAGATAGATAGATAGATAAGGTTTGAAGATAGATAGATAGATAGATAGATAAGGTTTGAAGATAGATAGATAGATAGATAGATAGATAGATAGATAGATAGATAGATAGATAGATAAGGTTTGAAGATAGATAGATAGATAGATAGGGTTTGAAGATAGATAGATAGATAGATAGATAGATAGATAGATAGATAGATAGATAGATAGATAGATAGATAGATAAGGTTTGAAGATAGATAGATAGATAGATAGATAGATAGATAGATAGATAGATAGATAGATAGATAGATAGATAGATAGATAGATAAGGTTTGAAGATAGATAGATAGATAGATAGATAGATAGATAGATAAGGTTTGAAGATAGATAGATAGATAGATAGATAGATAGATAGATAAGGTTTGAAGATAGATAGATAGTTAGATAGATAGATAGATAGATAAGGTTTGAAGATAGATAGATAGATAGATAGATAGATAGATAGATAGGGTTTGAAGATAGATAGATAGATAGATAGATAGATAGATAGATAGATAGGGTTTGAAGATAGATAGATAGATAGATAGATAGATAGATAGATAGATAGATAGATAGATAGATAGATAGATAGATAAGGTTTGAAGATAGATAGATAGATAGATAGATAGATAGATAGATAGATAGATAGATAGATAGATAGATAAGGTTTGAAGATAGATAGATAGATAGATAGATAGATAGATAGATAGATAGATAGATAGATAGATAGATAGATAAGGTTTGAAGATAGATAGATAGATAGATAGATAGATAGATAGATAGATAGATAGATAAGGTTTGAAGATAGATAGATAGATAGATAGATAGATAGATAGATAGATAGATAAGGTTTGAAGATAGATAGATAGATAGATAGATAGATAGATAGATAAGGTTTGAAGATAGATAGATAGATAGATAGATAGATAGGGTTTGAAGATAGATAGATAGATAGATAGATAGATAGATAGATAGATAGATAGATAGATAGATAGATAGATAGATAGATAGGGTTTGAAGATAGATAGATAGATAGATAGATAGATAGATAGATAGATAGATAAGGTTTGAAGATAGATAGATAGATAGATAGATAGATAGATAGATAGATAGATAGATAGATAAGGTTTGAAGATAGATAGATAGATAGATAGATAGATAGATAGATAGATAGATAGATAGATAAGGTTTGAAGATAGATAGATAGATAGATAGATAGATAGATAGATAGATAGATAGATAAGGTTTGAAGATAGATAGATAGATAGATAGGGTTTGAAGATAGATAGATAGATAGATAGATAGATAGATAGATAGATAGATAGATAGATAGATAGATAGATGGATAGATAAGGTTTGAAGATAGATAGATAGATAGATAGATAGATAGATAGATAAGGTTTGAAGATAGATAGATAGATAGATAGATAGATAGATAGATAGATAGATAGATAGATAGATAGATAGACAGATAGATAGATAAGGTTTGAAGATAGATAGATAGATAGATAGATAGATAGGGTTTGAAGATAGATAGATAGATAGATAGATAGATAGATAGATAGATAGATAGATAGATAGATAGATAGATAGATAGGGTTTGAAGATAGATAGATAGATAGATAGATAGATAGATAGATAGATAGATAGATAGATAGATAGATAGATAGGGTTTGAAGATAGATAGATAGATAGATAGATAGATAGATAGATAGATAGATAGATAGATAGATAAGGTTTGAAGATAGATAGATAGATAGATAGATAGATAGGGTTTGAAGATAGATAGATAGATAGATAGATAGATGGATAGATAAGGTTTGAAGATAGATAGATAGATAGATAGATAGATAGATAGATAGATAGATAGATAGATAGATAGATAGATAGATAAGGTTTGAAGATAGATAGATAGATAGATAGATAGATAGATAGATAGATAGATAGATAGATAGATAGATAGATAAGGTTTGAAGATAGATAGATAGATAGATAGATAGATAGATAGATAGATAGATAGATAGATAGGGTTTGAAGATAGATAGATAGATAGATAGATAGATAGATAGATAGATAAGGTTTGAAGATAGATAGATAGATAGATAGATAGATAGATAGATAAGGTTTGAAGATAGATAGATAGATAGATAGATAGATAGATAGATAGATAGATAGATAGATAGATAGATAGATAGATAGATAGGGTTTGAAGATAGATAGATAGATAGATAGATAGATAGATAGATAGATAGATAGATAGATAAGGTTTGAAGATAGATAGATAGATAGATAGATAGATAGATAGATAGATAGATAGATAGATAGATAGATAGATAAGGTTTGAAGATAGATAGATAGATAGATAGATAGATAGATAGATAGATAGATAGATAGATAGATAAGGTTTGAAGATAGATAGATAGATAGATAGATAAGGTTTGAAGATAGATAGATAGATAGATAGATAGATAGATAGATAGATAGATAGATAGATAGATAAGGTTTGAAGATAGATAGATAGATAGATAGATAGATAGATAGATAAGGTTTGAAGATAGATAGATAGATAGATAGATAGATAGATAGATAGATAGATAGATAGATAGATAGATAGATAGATAGATAGATAGATAGATAAGGTTTGAAGATAGATAGATAGATAGATAGATAGATAGATAGATAGATAGATAGGGTTTGAAGATAGATAGATAGATAGATAGATAGATAGATGGATAAGGTTTGAAGATAAGAAGAAGAAGAAGAAGAATAAGTTTAAATAGGATTTCAGTAAGTTGGCTTTCTCAAGCCAACTTAATAAAAGGACTGGAAAAAGGATCTATGTAAAAAAGAAACAAAGAGAAAAACTGCCTAAAATGTTCTCTGTTTTCAAACTGTTAAAGGCATTATAGTTTCATATATCTAAAATCTACACTGTTGTAAGCAAAAAAGTTCCCAAAAAGCCTGATGTATCAAATGTGATACAAAAAATATATCATAAACAAAAGGAGTTAGCAAAAAAAAAAAAAATTGATTTTGTTTAAAGGCTTAATAAACATCTAATTTCCCAGAAATATATAATTTTCTGCCACTTTTTTAATGTGTCAGGCTTTATAGGGTTAAGAAGAGGCTGTCGACAGGGCTGTCCTCTTTCCCCTTTACTATTTAATCTAGCAATTGAACCACTCGCTGAAGTTATACAGGGGGAGGGATGATGTTTCAGGGGTATATATCACAAATACTGTTCATAAGATATCTCTGTATGCAGATGATATTTTATTGTATTTAACTAATCCTGACCAATCTATCCCTGCAACACTTAGTATTATTAATGAATTTGGCAATATATCAGGCTACAAAATTAACTTTACTAAGTCTAATGCCTGCTTATTATCCTCTCCAATTACTGAAAATCTTAACAATATATCACCCTTCACCTGGAGTCAGACGGGTTTTAAATATTTGGGCGTGGTGATATCTCCTAACCTTGAGGATCTGTTTAGCAATAATTATCTTCCGTTAAATAAAAAAATAAAGGATGATTTAGAGTATTGGTCTTTATTGCCCATATCTCTTCTGGGAAGAATCAGTGTGATTAAAATGAATGTACTGCCACGTTATAATTATTTATTTCAGTCTCTACCATGCTATTTAAATAAATCATTTTTCAAAACCTTAAACAAGCAAATTAGCACTTTTATTTGGAATAACCATCCACCAAGGATTGCGTTTAAAACTTTATGCAAATCAAAAGAAAATGGAGGTTTAGGGCTTCCAGATTTTCAATTATATTATTGGGCAACGCAAACAAAAAATATTATAAGTTGGGTACACCCTCGAGAAAATGCACAGTGGACTGATATTGAGAAACAAGCCATTTATCCAGTTTCATTAACATCACTACCCTACATTAATAACATAAAGCAGGTAAATATACTGAAAACTTGGAAGGAAATTAAAAGATTTTGCAGCTTGCAGTCAAAAATTTCTATCTTGTCATCTTTGTCCTATAATCCAGATTTACCGTCCTCTATAGGAAGGACATTATTCGTTAAGTGGAAAGATCAAGGCATTGTCTCTTTTAAGCAAGTTTTTAAAGAGGGCACACTTAAATCTTTTTCTGAATTAAAAATTTAATTTGATATTGACAATAAAGATTTTTACAAGTACTTACAACTCAGACACCTAATAAACGATTTCCTTGCAAAGGGTCATATCTCATTGGAATTATCTAAATTAGAAAACATTCTAGAGAATACGTCAGTGTTGAAGGGAAAGATATCCGAGATATATGTAATCTTAAGAGATCAAGCGGATTCATCTTTAACCTCATTAAAAAACCTATGGCAAAAAGATCTTGGTTGTAATTTTGATGATGATCAGTGGGATGTTGTATACAGATGTGTCTTTTTCTCATTTTCTAGTAACAAAATAATTGAACAAAATTATAAATTTATACATAGAATATACTTGACCCCAGTTCGCCTCAGTAAGATATATCCTGGTGCATCGTCTTTATGTAACAGATGTAAGAAACATAAGGGAACCATTATGCATATTTTTTGGAATTGTGAAAAACTAAGAGTTTTGGGATACTGTACATGAGTTTTCTGTGATGGTTCTGGGAAAGAAATATCACAAGACTCCTTTAATATATTTTTTTGGGGTGGACCTGAATGAGGTATCAGACCCTTTATTTATTAAAAGGGTAGGTCTGATTTCTTATGTATCTAAGAAATGTATTTTGTTAAACTGGAAACAAGAACAACCTCCAACATTTGAATTATTTAAAAATATCATAAATGACACACTGCATTTGGAATATTTAACATACAGTTTAAAAAACAAAACACACATCTTTTTAGAGACCTGGAATATTTTTTGGACCCTTTATGAACCCTTTGACTTGTGCCTATATAATACCCATTGTTATCACACTGACCACTCATGTGCTGTTATATGATTTCTGTTTTAATCTAGCAACATAAACTGGATTTGATGATGTATATGTTTTTATATTTGTATACTCTGATGCTACTTATTGCTGAATATTTCTTTTGTTAATTGTGCTGTTTGTTATATTGTAAAACAATAAATAAATAATAATAAAAAAAAATAAAGTTAGGTAATTTTGTTACTTCTAATACAGAGATCTAATGAAATTGTGCTGTTAAAATTACAACTTTTGTATTGTATTTGTGCATCTTTGTATGATCTGAAATGTCTGCTGCAGACTGGTGTGTGCATCGAGAAAAGAGAAATCCACAGCAGCATCCTGGAAATGGTCAAGTGCCATGGATGAGACCCTCCATCACTCCACCTGCTCTTTGTCTCATCTGGACCAGATGTTGCTGTGGTCTCTTCATCCTCAGAGACCAAAGAGCCAGCGAGAGCATCTAGAGAAAGACTAAAATACCAATATGTCTGAATAAAGCTTTGTTCCATGTTGTTATCAGTAAATAAAATATAAGTTTCATTAACATATGCATTAATTAATTACTTGATTTAAAAAAAAATGCTTGTTTTACTAAAAAATATAATTAATTATAGGTCAGCATTTAACATTATTATTGATCAGTGCATTCTGAGGTAATCTTAATTTCTAAGTAGTAATACTTACATTTTTTGAGTGTAAAATCCTCAAAAAACACCTCCAAACACAAGATTTTCCAGCAGCTGATCCACGTCTTCTTTGTGCAGATATTGCAAACATGGAGGAAGATGTACTAGGTTGGGTCGTTGTGTTACTGATGCTGTGAGGTGTTTGAGCACCTGTTGTGCTTATTTTCATTTTATTATTAATACTACCTAACTTACAATTACAGACATGGTATTTATCTTTAACAATGAACAATCATAATGAGAAAAACTAAAAACATAACTATTAGGCTTGCTTACATCATAGTATGTGATTATATACACGGGGAAATATGATTAAATATCTCTGAATAATGTCTATGTTTAAATCTAGATTAAAGACTCATCTCTTTAGCCAAGCATTCACATAATGTATCTCATAACGTTGTACTTCAGTTACATATGATCAAATGCACATTAATATTCTTCAGCTTGGGCTAAACACATCATTTTTGTTTGGTTGGAAGTTGAAACAGCAGCTACGCTAATTATTTCTCTATTTGTTTCTCTGTTTCTGCCACGGGATTTCCATCCCGTGGTAACTAGGATTAACACAAGATTCAGTCTGGATTAAGAAGAAGAGATGATGCCGACCCCTCAGAGGACCGCAGATGATGCCAGCCTTGAAACAACATACAGCACTACATAATTTTCTTACAAGTTTGATCACAGCACATAATCATTGCAATTAGTGTTCATCATCTGTTTGATTGCACAGTTACTGATTTTAACATTTATATCATATGTACATCGACTTGACATACAGTATTCACCACTTAATACTAAAATTACTAAATATATTGTAGTAGCCTAAACTTTTGTGCAGCGCTTTGCAACGATTCGTATTGTTAAAAGCGCTATACAAATAAACTTGAATTGAATTGAATAATCCAAATATTCACATCATCATTTATCAAAAATTGGATTTGTTTTTGTTATTGATAAGCCTCAGGGATGAAAAGAGATATTCAACAAGAATTTAAGTTAGCTTTGCGTATGGATAAACAATTTTGAATACAAAACAAAAGAAATAAGTTATTCAAAAAATAAAGAATTTGGGTTTTCCTGACAAAAATTATTTCTTTAAGAATTAAAAAATACAAAAACCTAAATGAACCCAAAACATATCTGTTATACTTCAATCACAATAAAAGAACAGCTGTTTCTTCAACATGACCACAAAATGAACAAATTTCATCAATATCAAAATATTTATAGAAAGATGAATTTAACCTGTCGCTATATGTTAAGTTGTTGCACTTGTTATAACGTCGTTGGTCACATGATAACGTCAACATGGTGGAAGACGTGCAGATCACATCCATACTCAATGAGATTTGGCTGTAGAGTACGTACTCTTTTAGCGCTCGTTAAGTAAGTACTTATTGAAATTAAGTACCTACTCATTGAGTATGCGGTTTCGAACGCAGCCAGTACCTGCAAGAAAAATTCCAGTCGCCGCCATCTTGAATTTCAAGTCGAGTGACGAGTAGGAAGGAACTTATCAGGTTATCAACTTATCAGGTTGTAGTTTCCTTCTTGCTCGACACTCGACTTATCGTGAGTAAATTCAAGATGGCGGCGACCGGTATTTTTCTTTTTATTTAAATAGATTTTTAAAGTCAATAAAACGTTTAAAATGGAAAGTGCAATTTTGAGACAGCAGTTTAAAATAATAAGTGGTTAAATACCAAAACAAATGTTTATCACAGTAGTAAAAATTATAATAAATAGTAAACAAAAAAATAAACATGTACCTCCACAGTGAAAGTAAAGCAAAATAACTTAAATCATTTAAATATTGCCATCGACTAATCTGTTCATCCAGCAAACATTCAGGTTAATTTCACAGCAACTCTAAGCAATGATATTTTCTTAGCAGCAAAAAATAACATTCTTACAGTATTAATGCATTAGAGCAGTCATTCCCAAAGGCGGGAGATTTTTTATGGGTCGCCAAGTCGAGCACTATTTTTCAGTGTGCTATACTAAAATTTATATGTGTAGTTCACCTAATAGCCGCACGAGGGAGCTCGTCGTTTTCTTCTTCTGCCTTTTTTTTGTTCTTTAGCTGCGCTCTGCAATCATACGCCTGTTTCACACATTCTCCATCTGCAGTGCATATGCGTTGCGTATTTTTTTCTGCACCCATGTTAACGGATTAGAGCGTTCACACTGCACGCGGTTGCGGTCCGGCAGTGCGTTCCAGAAGTGGTGCGTTTGCAGCCGTGCAGTGATCGTTTCTGCACCGAGTCTATTTTTTGCTGTGCTGCAGTCCTGAATTAAAGTGTAAAATGAACATGGATAGACACGGAAATGTGATCACACCATAAATGCATATAAATAAAGTCTCCTGTGTTTCACAATCAACACGTGGCTTTTTGGCTAGGTTTAAAACAAGGAAAACTGCACTTTTAAATAAACAAGGCAACATAATAGATGCACTTTAGAAAAGAAAAGTTCTTTAAGGGATTGTATTTGATACAGATTTCATGCGAAAGAAAGGCTGTGCTCTCGGCTTTCGTGCCATTCTTTCGCATTAAATCTTTAACGTGACGCAAACGTGTCCTGTGTGAAAGCAAAACGAGTCCGTGCATACATATTTTTGTTTTGAGAGGAAAAAATGAGAGCCTGTCATACTGTGCACTCTATAAAATGTGTATGTTATGCTAGTGAGGATAAACAAAGTGAGAAGCCCTGTTAACCATTCCTGAATGCATGTATTTTGCCTCAAAGTATCTTACTTGAGTAAATGTGGTCACAGTGGGTGCATAAAAAAGTTCTCAAAAAATATTTCATTATGAAACTTGTTTTTGATTTAACTTAATGTTCATACTATTCTGATAGATGTGCAAAGCATTGAATGTTATATGAAAGGCATGCATTGATTCTGTCTGGTTTTATTGATGATAGGAAGAAAAACAAATGATTAACTGCCCTATTTTGATCTTTGTCTAATTAAGTATAAATTGTGTACACTGTAATGATGAGAATGTCACGGGGAATAACAGGAGGTCTGGGTCCAAATGCAGGTAAGTATTTTTTAATATAATTAAACAAACAAATCAACAGAACAAAACAAAACCAAAAGGCCAACACGGCACAAACACGACTAGAGCAAGACTTGAGCAAGATGACATCAAAACAGGAAACATGAAAACATGAAAACAATGCAGACTCACCAGGGTAGTGGAAGTGTGGAGATTATAAAGACACTGGTGATTGTGAACAGCTGGGGAATAACAGGTAACATAATCAGGACAAGTGAACACTCAAAGTGCAGTGCAGGGAAGGGAAAACAGCGACCCCAGGTGGCTGAGGGACAACCCACAGCCCCGATCATGACATTACCCCCTCCCTACGGAACGGCTCCCAGACGTTCCCAAAGTCTGGAGGGAGGAGGTACGGAGGAAGGCAACTCAGGGGGAGGGATGGCGGGCCAGGCCCGTGCAGCGCAGTCTCCGTCGCGTCAGCAACAGAAATCGCAGCCGCCTCAGTGCCAGGAACAGAGCGCGCGGCCGTCTCCGCGCCAGAAACAAAGCGCGCAGCCGCCTCAGTGCCAGGAACAGGACCCGCAGCCGCCTTCGTGTCAGAAACAGAGCGCGCATCCTCCTCCGCGGCAGAAACAGGACGCGCGGCCGCCTCAGCGCCAGGAACAGAGAGCGCAGCCACCTCCCTATCATGAACAGAGCGCGCAGCCGCCTTCGTGTCAGAAACAGAGCGCGCAGCCTCCTCCGTGTCAGGAACAGAGCACGCAGCCTCCTCCGTGTCAGGAACAGAGCGCGCAGCCGCCTCCGTGTCAGGAACAGAGCGCGCAGCCTCCTCCGTGTCAGGAACAGAGCGCGCAGCCTGCTCCGTGTCAGGAACAGAGCGCGCAGCCTGCTCCGTGTCAGGAACAGAGCGCGCAGCCTCCTCCGTGTCAGGAACAGAGCGCGCAGCCTCCTCCGTGTCAGGAACAGAGCGCGCAGCCTCCTCCGTGTCAGGAACAGAGCGCGCGGCCGCCTCTGAGTCTCCGTCGCGTCAGCAACAGAGCGCGCAGCCTCCTCCGTGTCAGGAACAGAGCGCGCAGTGTCAGGAACAGAGCGCGCAGCCTCCTCCGTGTCAGGAACAGAGCGCGCAGCCTCCTCCGTGTCAGGAACAGAGCGCGCAGCCTCCTCCGTGTCAGGAACAGAGCGCGCGACCGCCTCCGTGTCAGGAACAGAGCGCGCAGCCGCCTCCATGTCAGGAACAAAGCGCGCAGCCGCCTCCGTATCAGGAACAGAGCGCGCAGCCTCCACCGTGTCAGAAACAGAGCGCGCAGCCGGCTCTGCGTCAGGAATAGAGATCGCGGCCGCCTCAGCGCCAGGGACAGGACGCGCAGCCGCCTCAGCGTCAGGGACAGGACGCGCAGCCGCCTCAGCGTCAGGGACAGGACGCGCAGCCGCCTCAGCGTCAGGGACAGGACGCGCAGCCGCCTCAGCGTCAGGGACAGGACGCGCAGCCGCCTCAGCGTCCGGGACAGGAACAGAGAAAGTGGATGCCGTCGCCTTCCCGCGACACACCGTCTCCACCCCCACCGCAACGAAGGGGCGCCTCCGCATATCCTCGGCGACACGGGCATCCATCGCCAGGCAGGCGTAGATGTAGTCGAAGTGCGCTGCCGACGCCGCCTCAAAAGACATCCCCTCCGTGTTGGGAGCAGAGTGGATGGTCGCCGCCCCCACCGCCGCCTCAAAAAAAAAATTCTTCCCCGCTGGACCCATCTGTGGAGTCTGCATTCTGTCACGGGGAATAACAGGAGGTCTGGGTCCAAATGCAGGTAAGTATTTTTTTATATAATTAAACAAACAAATCAACAGAACAAAACAAAACCAACAGGCCAACACGGCACAAACACGACTAGAGCAAGATGACATCAAAACAGGAAACATGAAAACAATGCAGACTCACCAGGGTAGTGGAAGTGTGGAGATTATAAAGACACTGGTGATTGTGAACAGCTGGGGAATAACAGGTGACATAATCAGGACAAGTGAACACTCAGGGAAGTGCAGTGCAGGGAAGGGAAAACAGCGACCCCAGGTGGCTGAGGGACAACCCACAGCCCCGATCATGACAGAGAATATGAAAACAATGGGATGCCCTGTCAACCCTTCCTTTCTCATTTCACCTCTGCATTTTACTTATTGTCTCAACAACAGGTAAATAAATTAAAAAAAATCTGTGCTTTGTCAAATATCTGTATCTCTTTTAAATAGTTAAGTGGAAGCTTAACTGACCTTAAAAATGGTCATACATATTTTGTTATGCATAAATTCTCTTTGTGATATATGAACTATATGGGCCTAATGTTTATTGGGTCACAAGGATTTATCGACTTTAAAATGTGGGTCCCCAGAAAAAAAGTTTGGGAAACACTGCATTAGAGGATGTAGCTTGATCAGAATCGTAAAGGGACATTAACTTACAAGACAGAATCAGAAACACATGTAATTTGTGCACAAGAGTTTTATTAATTAAGGACTAACACATGACTAATCAACAAACAAACATACAATCACTCAGACATGGAGGAAGGGCAAGTCAGATTGGATAAATGTAGCCATTAGAGAAACATGAAAATGACGCTATGAGTAGTCAGTTAATCACCTGAATGAAAGCATCAGTGCCATTTTACAACAGGGTTGATAAATTACACTTTTTAAACAAATTAAACAAATATGTTTGTTTAGTTAAATGTATGATACTTGCATTGCCTTGGTCGTTGATGAGTGTTTGGATGTAGTCTCAGATGAAAGTCTTGATGGTTTCAAGGTTTTGGACTTGGGATCATGTTTTTCTGGGTTTAAGGAGCGATGAATTTCAAAGGTGTCCTGACTCTGTGGTGATAGGGAGTTTCTTTCAAGGTGGAAAGTGATGAGCTGAGAGAGACCCAGCTGAAATCCAGTGATCTTTGGGGAATGAAAAGACAAGGCTGCAGGGCCTGGCAGAAGCTTAGGGTTCTGGAGAGTTCTAGCTCATTTTCCTCATCTTCCTAGGAGTTTAAGGCCTCCCAGGCGCAGAAGCACCGACTCTGGGACTTATAAAACCAGAAGATGGCAAGCTGATCAGACACAGGACTAAAAGAACTGAGAAAAGCCTGGAGAACTGAGGCAAGTCACTGTGTGAAGCCTTTATCTTCTATGGGGGTCACAGTCAGGAGATAAAGGTAATTGGGTGGCCAGGTTAATTGATCATTGGGAGGCTAGAGAGCCAATGGTGACTTTAGCTTTTGGAGGGAAAGTTTACGACTCTTTGTCTGTTAGCATGGTATTTGCATATGTACTGGGATTAGTTGTTCATGCAAAAACTACTAAAGATTCTTAAAACACAAATATGTTGCATAGGTATCAAAAGATTAGACACCATCTTTAAGATCATCAACAAATTCAACAAGTGTGGTTATACTACAAAAAGGTTTTTCTAAGAATTAATGAAAGAAGTCAATTCCTATGGCAGTATGTGTCCTTTTTTAGAGTATTAGTTGGGGAAAATTCTCTCCACATACTTTTGAGTCATAAAGTTTATCTGGTCTGGCAGAGGAGTCCTGCTTGCCATAGTAAGACCATTTGTAGACATCATGGCAGCCAGTGTTGTGGATTGGGTGAAGGGGGACTGTGACCATTTGTTAATCTAATGAAAAATTGATTATCTGGTAAATCTAATGAACAACTGTGTCTAATTGGTCCGGACCCTACATTGTTTTTTTTTTCCGAGCAACACATAGGCAACAAAGAATGTCGGTTTGTAGAGTAATTTACAACAGCTTCAGATGTGGCTCAACCAATCAGAATCAAGGACCAAAACTGTTCTATACATTTTGGTTGAAACTCATTCCACACTGAGGGGATCTGTCAGACTTCTCTATTGTGAATTTTAATGTGCCAGTTAAGATTTTCTTTTAGAGTGAAACTCTTTTCACACTGTTGGCAGATAAAAAGGCTCTCTCTATTGTGGATATTCATGTTCTTGTCAAGATGTCCTCATTTACTGAAACTCTTTCCACATTGTTTGCAGGCGTTAGGCCCCTCTCCAGGGTGAACTCTCAGGTGGACTCTAAGGTTTCCAGGATTACTGAAACTTCTTCCACACTAATGGCACGTGAAAGAGTTATCTCCTGTGTGAATTCACATGTGACTTTCAATGTTTACTTTTCGAATGAAACTCTTTCTACACTGTTGGCAGATGAAACGCTTCTCCCGTGTGAATTTTCATGTGGACTTTAAGCTTTGTATTTTGACTGAAACTCTTTCCACACTGACGGCATGTGAAAGACTTCTCTCCTGTGTGAATTTTCTTGTGGTCTATAAGGGTTCTTTTTTGACTGAAACCCTTTCCACACTGTTGGCAGATGAAAGATTTCTCTCCTGTGTGAATTTTCATGTGGACTTTAAGGTTTGTTTTTTTACCGAAACTCTTTCCACACTGTTGGCAGATGAAAGACTTTTCTCCTGTGTGAATTCTCATGTGGACTTCAAGGGTTGCTTTTCGAGTGAAACTCTTTCCACACTGTAGGCAGATGAAAGATTTCTCTCCTGTGTGAATTTTCATGTGGACTTTAAGGTTTGTATTTTGACTGAAACTTTTTCCACACTGACGGCATCTGAAAGACTTCTCTCCTGTGTGAATTTGCATGTGGTCTTTAAGGGTTCTTTTTTGACTGAAACTCTTTCCACACTGTTGGCAGATGAAAGATTTCTCTCCTGTGTGAATTTTCATGTGGACTTTAAGGTTTGTTTTTTGACTGAAACTCTTTCCACACTGTTGGCAGATGAAAGACTTTTCTCCTGTGTGAATTCTCATGTGGACTTCAAGGGTTGCTTTTCGAGAGAAACTCTTTCCACACTGTTGGCAGATGAAAGATTTCTCTCCTGTGTGAATTTTCATGTGGACTTTAAGGTTTGTATTTTGACTGAAACTTTTTCCACACTGACGGCATCTGAAAGACTTCTCTCCTGTGTGAATTTTCATGTGGTCTTTAAGGGTTCTTTTTTGACTGAAACTCTTTCCACACTGTTGACAGATGAAAGGCTTCTCCCCAGTGTGAATTTTCATGTGGACTTTAAGGTTTCCTTTGTTACTGAAACTCTTTCCACATTGTTGGCAGATGAAACGACTCTCTTCAGTGTGAGTTTTTTTGTGGACTTTAAATTTTCCTTGTTCATTGAAACTCTTTCCATGATGAAAGCAAGTGAAAAAACTCATAGTTCTTGTCTTTTGGGCTCTTTTTTGTGTAGATGTATTTTCTGATTGTAAGGAACAAAATGATTTATTTCCAGTTATGAAAACATGAAGGTTCTCAAACAGATCTTTGTCTTCAGTTTCCTTCAGTATTTCTCTCTCCTCTTTCAGTGCTGTTGGGCCTAGGTGGGAAAACCAAGAAATAAAAGTTAACCCCAGTTTAATGCCACAAAGCAGGTTGCACCAAAACATGTAGATACTGTATGTAATGCATGTATGCTAGATCTCATATCATGGTGTCCAAACCAGATCATAGTCGGATGGTGTCCTATAGAGTTAAAGCTGGCTGCTATACAATTTATTAAATCTAATAATAGTTTAGGAAACCTAGATATAGACTGATCTCAATTATGACGTACCATTTTTTTTCTTCAAGGTGATCAAATGCAACAAATATGAAAAAGGCAAGGAAACTCCCCACTCAACCATCAGATGAACAACTCATCACACAATAATTCTTTCTGAGGTTTTATGAAGGGGGCCATGATGTTAGCCAATCATAAAAATGGGCTGTAACAGCGAGTCCCAACCACGTTCCTAGAGGCCCCCCAACACTGCATGTTTCTCTAATTAAATGATAAATTACCTGGTTCAAGTGTGTTTGATCAGGGTCAGAGCTAAACTTTGAAGGATGGTAAATCTTTAAGAACAGGGTTGTGCACCCCTGCACTAAAATGGGGGTGTGAGACAAAAGAGAGATGCAAAATGTGCAGTCTTTGGGGGGCCTCCAGGAACGTGGTTGGGAACCATTGGTCTGTTACACTGACCTTTTAAATTGAAAATGCCCTATAACTTACTGTAAAAAAAAAAAAACATCACATCAGAACATATTCTTTAAAAGAAAACGCCTCTAGGTTAAGTATGTAACCCTAGTTCCCAGAAGGGAACGAGACGTTGCGTCGAAATGCTATGAAAACGCTCTCAGCGCGACCACACTTTGAATCACTTGAGTAATCAGTCCAATGGAATCGCGTGATGACGTCAATGACCAGGAAGTTTAAAAACACATTTGGAGAGAACAATGCTAGCTTTCGAATGAAGCAAGCGCTGCAGGGATGCCGGAAGTATGGCCTCGAGAAGCAGCATCTCGTTCCCTTCAGGGAACTAGGGTTACATACGTAATCTAGAGGCGTTCCCTTCCAGGAATGTCGAGCTGCGCCAAAATGCTATGGGAACGAGATGCCCACGCCATCATACTGAAGAAGTGTCCCTGCCCAAGGGCGAGAGAATGAAGGAGCCAGGAGAGGCTCGGAAATCTAGGCCGAAGAACCTAGCGAAGGTTAGGGGTGTGGACCAACCCGCAATGCTCACACTGGACACATACAATAAGCTTCTGCTGGTTGGGCTCCCAAAGGGAGGAGGATGAAAAGCCTGCAGTACAACAGGGCATGGTGCAGCGGTGGGGACCTAGCGAGGTATCCCACCTAGGGATGGAGGCACAGAGCCTCTAGCACCACAGCCAGGTCCCAGTAGGGACGCGAGCGTACTGGAGGCCTCGACCTCAGCGCACCATGGAGGAAACGTGTAACCAATGGGTGTCTACCCACTGAAGTGCCACCGAGAGGGGCGTAGTAAGCAGCTATGGCCACCACATAAACCTTCAGGGTGGAGTGGGTTAACCTGGCGGAGAGACGGGCCTGTAAGAACTCCAGCACTGTACCAACTGGGCAGTTAACTGGGTCATACTGGCAGTCTCCGCACCAAGAAGTGAAGAGCCTCCACTTCAAGGCGTACAGTTTCCTCCTAGAGGGAGCTCTGGACTGGAGGATGGTCTCAACAACCTCAGTTGAGACACCGGAAGCTATGAGCTATGTGTCCCCTCAGAATCCACAGCACTTCCTTCCTGTGAGAGGAGATACATCCTGACAGGAATCTCTGTGCCACATCTGTACCAAGGCATCCAGTCCCGGGGGGCTGGATGACTCCGAGAGACAAAGTGCTCTCCAAATCTGCTACACTGCATCGGGGTGAAGCATCAATTCCTCGGCCCTTGCCTCAACAGAATGACTGCTCCTAAATTGAGATGCCCAGGGATGTGAACTGCTCTCGGTGGAGGAGTTCCCCTGGAACCATACAGGGATATGGTGCGCCACTCTGCCAGGGGCGCAGACACAGACCTCCCTGGTGGTTAAGTAAGAGACCAACATGGTGACCTCTTAGGTCTGGGAGAACATGTATCAGAGCCTGAAACATGGCCAGCATCTCCAGGCAAAACAGTGCCACATGAGATGATGACCCCTCCGTAGACCAAAGGCTGAGCGGTAGAGATGCGCGGGTCGGGGTTTTTATCAACCCGCGGGTCCCGCTTTTATGAAATTATTTGGCCCGCCCCAACCCGCCCCGCACCACTGTGTCTATTTTTACAACCCGCCTCGCACCCGCGACCATTAAATAGACCTACTAGGCATTGTAATCTGTAATCCAAATGAAAACAGCCTTTATTTCAGGCCGAAAGTGCTTGGAAACATCGCCCTGTAAACTGGCGACAACATACGATTATGAATATGAACCATAAATCATGTCATATTAATAACAAGATAAACAGTGGTGTAACGTTAGTGGTGCCGGAAGAAAAGTGGGTATAGCCTACGCTTCATTTATAAATTTCGTTTTGAACTTTCTATTTGAACGCATTCATTTACAGGATCCTTGGACTGAAAAGTTTACAGGGGTTCGCTGGTTTAAGGCATTTCTGATCGTAAAAATCTGCTCCTTTTTATTTGTAAGGTATTGCTTTCGTTGTTATGTACTGTTTCGGGCGCAGGCGCATCAGGCTTAATCATCAAATACATTTCAAAGCAAGCCGGCGCCACGGTCCTGACTGCATCATTACTGTCTTTATTGGGTGTTTTTAGCGAATATGTACATTTATTCACATATGACTGGATGTGGTTGACTGTCCTGATTTTGGCTAATGCAGCACACTACTGAATAATGCGCATCAGAGAAGATTTAAAAGTAGGTATACCCGCCTGATAAAGTGGGTATACGCCGTATACCCTCCACTACACCACTGTAGATAATGATAAACATTTTCAACATTTACAAACCAGCATTTGTATTCGTCTAGGCTAAACATTTTTTTATTTCAAATGTGTTACAGCCTACGCTAAATAACCACTAAACTTTTGTTTTATTTAACAGATGGAAATGTTCATTTAGCGTTTTTACGTTCGCTGTGCAAAAAAAAAAAAGAATGGCATCCACTGTACCGGGGTTTAATCTATTTTGCCTGGACTCCAGGACCAGGCCAGCAGAGCTGAATGTGCGCTCGCTTGAAGCGCTCATGGCTGGCAGCGGGAGCTGCTTAGCGCTTGCGTGTCATGTTGATAACCTTATTAAAGAACTTAATAAAATATGAAAATAGTAGGGGTGTAACGGTACGCTAAAATTGTATTCGGTTCGGTACAGTGTCTTGGAGAGCTCGGTTCGGTTCATTTTCGGTACAAAAAAATAAGAACTTACAAAATCTTTATTTTGAAAAGCTGCCAATACACAATAGAATTCTTGCATAAAATAAATAAAAGCGACACATTTGGGTGATATTTTACATATTTTTTTTAAGGCTCTGAAATGAAGCGGTTGCAAAAAATGTTGTTATTATTATACAAATTAGAGTGTTTATGAATGGTTATGGTGATTCATGTTACATTTGCATATTGTATTTTATGAATGAAAGTAAAACTGGCGAGGTGAATCTCTTTCTTGTTTTATTTAATGTTATCACAGGATAGTTAAATATAGGCTGTGTGTGGGGGAAAAAAAGTGCGTGAAATAAGACCACAAAAATCTGTTAATGTGTTAACGGTCTAAAAACATATGCATTTGGACTATATTTTTTTAGATACATACGTTTATATGTATTTAAATTTGAAAGTAAAATAAATAACAATATTTATTTATGTTAAATCATAATCTGCGTGACCGTGACATTTGCTTTGATGACGTTCCAGGGCATTCCAAATGAGCGATTATTGTCAGCAAAGTCCACTTCAACGGATATACCGTGCTGAGCGAGTAGGGAGCAGTGAACACTGCGTAGGGACCCTGTCGATCGGAACACACCCAAAAAGTATTTGCGCACCTGAACCAAAGTCCTTTTGGTCTTTGCCTTAACTGTACGTGTGTTACTGTGCGTCACTCAATAGCGTCCGTGCGGAAACTCGCCTAGGAACATTGTTCCGCTGCGCTTAATATCACGCTAATAATAAATTTAAAAAAATATACCGAAACGGTACGCAAGTGGACCGAACCGAACAGGCCGTACCGAAACGGTTCAATACATCCCCGTGAACCGTTACACCCCTAGAAAATAGATATTCCCAAATAGTAAATATAGGCTATAGGGAATTGAACGCAACATACATAGATTTTTTTTTTTGTTTTTAATGACCCACCCCAACCCGCCCCGCAAAAAAAGTGACAATTTCTTTACCCGACCCAACCCGACACAACTCCAGGCGGGGTGGAGAATAAGGCCTTCCACCTGTAAGAGGAGATCCCTCCTGACTGGAATTTCCCAGGGGGAGCCGTAAACCATACTCGACCCGGCCAGTATGGGGCGACTAGAAGAAGTCGGACCCCGTCTCGGTGCACTCTCGCCAGAACTCCCAGGAGCAGAGTCCGGGAGAAAGTGTCTCAAAGCCTGAGACACCGCCAACATCTCCAGGCAATGATGTACCACATGAGATGATGACCCCTCCACAGACCGCTGGCAGAGCGGCCACTCATGACCGCTACCCAACCGTTGAGGGATGCGTCCGTCGCAAGTGTGACACGGCGACAAGGAGCACCCAGCACCGGGCCCTGATTCAAAAACCAAGGTTTCCTTCACATGTCTAAGGCACGAAAGCATCGCAGCGAAGCGGGTTTCCCCTCGGGAAGAACCCCTTGGTTTTGAGACACCACTGTAGGGGTCTCATGTACAGCAGGCCAAAAGAAATTATGTTGGACGCAACTGCCATCAGACCCAGCAGTTTTTGGAACCGCTTTACAGTGAGTGACCGGCCTTCTCTTACTCTCGTGACCCCTGTGAGAATTGAATCTACACGAGCAGGAGACAGCTGACCCGCAACGTAGATGAATCCCACACTACACCCAGGTAAGTGGTTCTCTGTGATGGAGAAAGCACACTTTTCTTGATGTTTAGTCTTAATCCCAGCTCTTTCATGTGTGACAGAACAACACCTCGATGTTGAACCGCCAACTCCAGCGAGTCGACGATATAGTTGAGTATGCGGAATGCCCTGGAGTCGCAGCGGAGCCAGAGCTGCATCCGCACACTTCGTGAAATTGTGGGGTGAGAGTGCAAGGCCAAAAAAGAAAGAACCCGATAATGGTATGCTTTCCCCCTGAAAACAAACCTCAGGAACTTCCTGTCATGGGGAAGGATGGAGACAGAAAAAAGGCATCCTTCAGGTCTAACGTCACAAACCAGTCCTCGGACCTGATCTGTGACACAATCTGCTAGACCGTAAGCATATGGAATTAAGGCACATGACTGTACGGTTCAGCAAG
>NC_133362.1:62781928-62798463 GCF_049309525.1 Garra rufa
ACATTTAATGTCCAACAACAAATATTTTAGCAAAATGTCTACTTTTCCCAGAATTATTGAGCTACTACTATATTGTGCTCACTCTTTTTAGCGTGCAGCAGTTTACTAGTGTACTACTCGTTTACTTGTGTAAACCTCGTCCACTCCTGACAGTAAACTTAATATGTTTGCATGACTTTCTAACAGTTACAGATGAAGAATATGCCCTGAGGAGAACATATCTCAAATGTATTAAACAGTACTAGATCCATAATCACATTAAGGACTGCTTAAAAACAAGCGTGCACATCAAATTGCCTTCACTCACTGAACCAGGATCACACTAGTGAGATTGTGTGACCTTAAATGGTCATTTATGGAACCACTTTAACCCAGATTGATTTGTTATTTTATCTCAAGTCAGGTTTTGGACTTTAATCCCAGCTTTTCTTAGAGTCTTTTGAAAACAGCCCCCAGAGCTTGACATAACATGACATAAACTGAGTTGAGGTTAGGAGACACTGCCAACTTAACCATAAGGGCAGTCACATGATGGGAGCTCCTGGGAGAAGCATGCATACAGAAGCATAATACACCTGGTATGGTTGCCTCACGAAGCTCCATGGACCAGAGGACTTAATTCTGAGAGATGAGAGAGGGACCCAGATGCAGTCAGATTTCAAAATTGAGGTAACTTAATATGATTTGACTATTTACTAACTTTTAACTGTATTTATACTAAAAGTGGCATTTTTCTTATCAGAAATACTTACTTTAATGTTACTTTAAGTTGGGGTAGGAATAAACAAATGCCAAAGCTCACCATTTTGTTCACATACCCCTCCATCAGTTTGAGAACCACTGGTTTATATCGTTCTCATGGTAAAATACAGGACCTTCTTTATAAGTATGCCCTACTGCTCCACTATGATGCTTATTTGAATTATTTTCTTAATTTCTTCTCTTTGTCTATTTATTTATTTATTTGATATATTTTGTTCCTTCTTTAGCTTTTTTCATATTTCCCCTTATTCCCTCCCTTCTTATATTTTTATATATAAAAGATATAGAAGTGTACAACTAATACATTACAATCTTACACCTCACATAATTACAACTAAATGTAACTTGTTTGTGCTTTTGTTTTTGGCTTTTTTTATTGTCAGACTTGCTTTATATTTAGAGCACTGTTTGTAGACAGCATGCAGAAGCCAAATACAATTACTCACATTTCAAGGTTTGCTTTGTGCAAAATTAATTATTTTCTTAGAGACTGTTGCATATTTACCAAAGTGCTAGAAATTAATCATTTTAAAATTAGAAGCAAATATTGGATTTGATGTTCCGGGGGGAAAAAATTTTATTGTTTAGGCTAATTCCATATTATTGTTACTTACAACTTCCAACTGAACTAAATGTATGATGTCTACACACATTATTCATTAATATCTTTAATTTCAGTTTTGAGAATAAAATCCAAGATACCTGATGATGTTTGTTCCTCAGTATCTTCATGTTTGACTCTGAATGTTTCTTCAATCTTCATGTCTTCACTCTCTTCTTTAATAAACGCCATCTTTATAATAGTGTGTCACATGGATCTCTGTTGATTCAGTAGGAGTTTTTCTGTGTCTGGACACTTTGTCCTGTTTAAGATGAGAATAATTAATAGAAAGAAAAATGCATGCAAACTAAATCTCTGTGTGCGTCTCAATCAATCCTAGTTCAGTAATCAGTGCACTAAGTCAGTCAGAGAGTTAATACTTATATATACATTTGTAAAAATGTATATACGACTTACCCAGAAGGTTCATATTTAGGTAAACTATTTTAAAATCTATATTTGGTATTCGATCATTTATCATATTTAATATATTACACTTTCATGAAATCATTCTGGGTTGTGATTCACTCGTTTGTGTTTGTTGATGTTTGTAGTCCGCGACTCCGCGTGCCGCTGAATCGAATCACTGAATCATTTCACAAATTATTTGATTCAAATGATTCGGATTCTGAGTCTTTCTCATCACTTCTTATCATCACACGATTAATTCATGCAATATACTAAGGTTAAGGCTAACTTTAAGTAACACTAAATAAAGCATTAGAATGTTATATTTAACAAAACATGTTTTACATAGCTTGTAAATTATTTAACTTATGTAAAAGTTTGCATTGATTTAAAAACTTTAAAACCACAAACCTTTCTCCAGGCGAATCACAACAGATGAGGAGCTCCGCGCATCTTTATGACGCCACACCACCAAACCAAAATAAAAGTCCATTGTTGCACTGCTCTCTAGAATCACAAACATATCATAGAAATGTTGTATATAGAATATAATTTCGTACCCATATGATGATGCATTTCTAAAGTTATTAACATCGTAAATCTATTAATATTTTTTATCCAGGGCTCTCAAGTTTTGGAAAAAGTTTGGAGTGAGATTTTATCTGTTAGGGGAGGAGCCACTCAAAAATTTGCAGCAGCGGCCCCTCGGCCCCACGCAATTCTCTCCAGTTTTTGGTAAAAGTTCAACTATCTATTGTTCATAATTAACCTGCACAAAATAAAAAATATAACAACTGGTAGATCTGATAAGTCAAATTCATGTATCAAAAGTAAAAAAAGAAATTTGGCCCCAAACGAGCAAACTAAACATCAGTGCTCAATGCACATACTGTAAACATACAGGAGGATTGCAGAACTTGCTCATAGCATGTATGTCAATCTGTGTGTGTGTTTGTGAAAGAGAGAGGGTACATATTTCAGCTTACTAATGTCATTTTGTATTTCAAGTGTTTATTGCACACTTTGACGCCTTGATGACAGTGGCAGGGGCTTCAAACTTAGCTCAATTAGTTACATGTAACTGAATAATGTAATTTAATTATAAATGACATTTAACTAACTAATCTGTTACAGTTACTGAGAAATAACAGATATAGTTAAATTACAGTTACTTTTAATAATGTTTACAACAGGCGCGTAGCCAGTAATGGGCCAGGGCGGCACTGGCCCGCCCACATTACTCCCTGGCCCACCCAGGCAAGTTTGATCAAAATACATTTTTAGTTTATTTTCATTATTCAAATGTATTAAAAATATATATTCATATAAACCTGATTTATTTATTCATTGCCGAATAAAACCAGGTTTATATGAATATATTTTCTTTAGGCCTAATTGGTTGTTATGGTTGCTAGGGCGACAGGAAGACTCTCTGCGCGGCGGGTTCTGGCGGCATTCAGTGTATTAACATCGCTAAACAATAATGGCTAAACAAGCTTTTTTAATGTTTTATTTAAAAAAAAAAGAGTTGAGGAAGAAGACACGCCACTGCCTTCATCTACCGAGTCCACCCAGTCCAGTTTTTCAGACTCATTAACTCACGAGAAGGCTAGTCAGGCGCTGGTGGCGGCCGCCGCTTGCTCCCTGGCGGCAGCGCCAGTGATCTCCCCCGGTCAGCCTGACGCGGATTTTCCCGCCGATCTAACTGCAATAGATTAACCACCTTCACAACCCAATCTGAAGGTATTTCCCTGCCAACTCTTTTTTTTTTAAAATAAAACATTAAAGAAGCTTGTTCAGCCGCTGATTGCATTGTATATTGTTGATTTAACAGAAATTAGGGAGTGTGTTGTTATTTATTTCAAACCGTTCTCTGCTGAGAGTTTTCATTATTTTAATTTCTTTTACTTATTTAGCCTACTTTATTTTCGGGTGAACTGTCTGCTCTGCACTGCTGACTAACCTGAATAAAATAGACAGGTTATTGTCTATGCTGGTGGTTTGTCCAGCCTTTATTGAGCACTGTTGAACATGATGGTTAGACGGTGTTTTGTTATTGCCTTTGCCGAATATTGCAAAATAAAGGTGTGTTTTTGCAGTTTGTTTGTCTATTATTTTTTCTACACTCTAAGGTTTAATTATTATTTAAGTAATATTTTTTCTAGGAAAAAATATAGGTCCGCTCAATTTTTCAATGGCCCGCCCAAAATACAATTTCTGCCTACGCCACTGGTTTACAATTACAAAGTGGGTTACATGTAAATATTTTGATTGATTTATTTCCCAAATCGCATTGACTGCTTTAAAATAAGAGACACCAATGTTTCAGGAGTTAAACAGAGGTGCTAAAGATTTTGTGGTGGCTGTGCTTTAAAATTAAATTATTATAATCTTAATTCAAGTGATGAAGGATTTTGTAAAATTGACAGTAATTAGTGTTGAGTGCTACTGTAAGGTAAACCTGCCTTACAAAAGTTTTTAAAATGATTAACAGTTGAAAACATTCCTTAGAAATTTAGTAATCAAATGTAATGTTACATTACCTCTAAAGCAATTGAAATAGTTACACTACTTTTAAATTACATTTTAAATAGGGAAATTTAATCTGTAGCCTATTACAGCCTATTTCCAAAATAACCTTCCCAACAATGTTGATACATTTGTGTTTTGAAATATATAAAACAATTTATTTTATTTGGATGAATTTGTCTGTCTTTTTTAGCAGATTTACCATTTATCTACCATTTGTCTTTTCCTTAATTTCAGGCCCACAATTAGTTAAAGCTGTTGAAGTACTAATAATTTTGCACAAATTTGGCTGTAATCCCCAACATAAGTTCTCACTATCTTTGATCACAGGCAAGTGATTTTGTCTTGGAATTGTAAAATGGAATAAATAAATAAATAAAAATAAATATGAAAAACCCTGCTGCATTTATTTAGTTTCTAGTAAATACAAATGGCAACGTCCGCTCCGAGACCGCAACGCGACCACCTCCTCAACTGTACTAAACGCTTCCACTGCGAGAGAAAGCCGCAGCCCCGCAACGATTCCACCGCTGGCCTTGTCCCGTGTGCACGTCTACGTTGCCTAGTGACGATCGTGATTGTAGCGGGATCACGTAATATACCAGAAAACAGCAAATTCTAATTTTTTGGCTGGTAGGTGTCATTTAACTCTCAAGACAGCTATGAGCTTGGCAGATTACTTCTCTCTGCAAAGCCTGCACCTCGTCCATTTACACCATATAGCGGGACAAGTTATCCCTTACTTTTCAGCGTGAGAAATACAAGGTGTGGCGTGAGAGCGTGTGAACTGGTTGAAATGCGTGAGTCTCACGGTGAATGCGTGAGACTTGAGAGCCCTGTTTTTATCTATTTTATTTTGTTTATTTATTTTTTGCTACTGGAGCAAAAACAATATATTTGTCACAGTTTCTATTTACCATGACAGAAGTTTAAAAAACTATGGCTACTTCAATTTATGAGAACCCCATAAATGTGAAAAGGGTCTATATACAGACTATATACAGTCATGTAAAGAAAAAAGGTTCATGCCAATCTTTGAATGAATTTTGTCAGCTACTTAGTTAAGAATTTAGGATGAAGGATGTCCTTAATAATTTTTATTTGCCAGAAAAACGGTTTCTGCCAGGCTACTCCTCAATTTCTTCCTGGTCCTTTATGTAAAAAAGTTGAGTTAAGAGCTTCTGGGGTTTGCCAACTATCTGAATTACTATTGACACAATTCTAAGCATTCTTACGTCAGAAGGCCGTTCTGGAGACAAATCTCTCAGATCACGAGCTTAAACACAGTACTCAAGGGATGTGATCAGTTCTAGTTCAATCGCATTTCAGCATCTCTAAAACAATCAACAGAACTAGCACTCATGATCACAGAGATAAGTGTCCATTAGCATTAACAATGACAACAATTAAAGAAATGAGGCAGAAGCATCAAGAGCATAACAGATTAAAGATGACAGTCTCACTTTACATTTGTATTCACACACACCTAAAGCAAAAGATATCCATTTAGAACTCAACATTCATCTTTCTGCTGAATTTCTTTTCTTCTTTGTAGTAATGATTGTCACACCTATGGACTGTCCTTGGGTGCTTTTCAATATCCCTCCTCATTTCCTCGCTCCTCCGTCCTCCATCCTATGACCCGGAAACCGATCGAGCTCAGCCATCTTGTAGGACATCTCAATTCTTAAATTGGACCATGAGGAGGCAAGGATCGAGGAGTGAGGAGGCTTCCTGAGGAGTCTTGAGTGAGGATACACAGGTGTTTCCTATGCGGAAGTGTTTTATCAACTAAACGTGACGCACTCCTCCCCCTTCAGATATGTCGTAATAATTAACATTTATATTTTATCTTTGCAGTGTAAATAATGTCGTATATTTCAACAGGGCATCTTGCTTTGTTAATAATTATTATGAATGCCTTAAATAACGAACTTTAACAACATATGTGCAGATCCATTTAGCGCAGATGATGATGCTTTGAAGTGACGCTTGAGTGGTCAAGAGTATTCCAATGTTCAGCCTTTGATTCCTCTGTCCTCATTTCCTTAAATCCTTCCATCGTATCCCAAGGGGGTGGAGCTAAGACGAGAGGAAAGGAAGTAAGGAAAGGAAACAATGATGCAAAAATAAGAAATGAAAAGCACCCCTTGTGTTTGTTTTTGTTCCCATGAGCTCCTTGTCCTTGTTTTTCCTGGTGTTCTCTAATGCCAATATTTGGTTTTCCTGTTCCTGTTTCTATTGATTTCAGGTGTGTCTTGTCTTTTCTTCGTTTAGTTGAGTATTCAAGAGTGTTCTGTTCCTGGTTTTCTCCTCTGATGACTTACGTCATCTGAGTGAATGTCTTCCTGTTGTACTCCTGAGTTGTGTTTCAGTCTGTCTGTTAAAGACTGTTTTGTTTTAAGTTCACTCCTACGTACGGTGGCCGAGAAGTGCAAAACACAACAACAAATCGCAACACAAAAAACAAATCTGAAAACCAAATAACAAATCCAGAATCAAAATTACAACTTAGAAAACGCAATATCAAATCTAAAAACAAAACGGCAAACCATAAAACACAATAACAACTCCGGAAACAAAATAGCAAGTCGGAAATCACAACGACAAACAAAAAAACAAAACGACAAGTCAGAAAACACAACGACAAGTCAGAAAACACAACGACAAATCCGTTAAAACGGAAAAGGTAGGTATTTTGCGTGACCGGCGTAGTCGCTGCTGATTGGACGGAACTCCTGTCAATCAAGACATACAAGAAGTACAGTTCTAGTAGAGATGCAGCAGAAGAGACCGCTGCGATCAACTTTTAAACGGTAAGTCATTTATAAAACAGAACTGTATACTATCAGCACAGCTAATAAATTTATCTTGTGGATTAAAACAGATTATTAATAGATTATTTCTCACTTAATTAGTAGATTAATGGGATGTTATGCATTCTCTTCCTGCCGTTTTATCCATCGTTGTGTTATTAAGGCTTTTAAACGGGATTTTTTGCGGGTAGGGAGTTATTTAATAGATCTGGATTTATTGATTGACCTAAGTGAGAATGAAAATGTTAAAATAGACGAGCAGTTTTCATTTCAGAATCATGGTAGGCCAATTTTTCCAAAATATGTGTACTGTGTATATTGTATTATAGCAGTAATCATTGTAAACACATTATTACTATATTTATTATATTTTTATAGCCACTAAAGAACTATTGTGTGAAGTATCAGTGATGCCACAGGACTGAATTGTAATGGAGCATCACTTAACAGGGTTCTATGGTTCGTACGGTCATGAAAAACCTGGAAAAGTCATGGAATTTTAAAATGGCAATTTCCAGGCCTGGAAAAGTTTTGGAAAAGTCATGGAAATTTGTTTCACCATCTCTGTATATTAGAATATTGCTGATAATTTTGTTTAAATTCCAGTTAACGAGCGCACGATCGGTCACGTGATCGGTCGCGGGGGTAACGGCGACTCGCAGTTTTGTATCAAATGTAAGGCCATAAAAAGTTATAAATATTTAAAATAGTAAAAGAAAAGTCTTGATTATAATTTTAAGAGGTCTTACAGTTGGGGACGGAAAGACGATCGCGATAGGGTTGGATAAATCTTCAAAAAGGTAATGATGTCATTGAATTTATATGTGCACTGGACGTTTCAAAGTCAAAACGCTGCACGGATGTCTATTATGAATGTATCTGAAGGGAACAGACTGTCCTCAGAAACGTGTTGCATGTTCATTTCTTGTCTGACAAAACAGCGTTAATGCTGATTTGTATATACAGCCGTTACTAGGGAAACAATCTCAGGTTACTTGACTGTAACCTTGTTCCCTTTTGAAAGCTACAGTCGATGCTGCGCTGCTAAGCGCATTGGGAACGAGAATACCCACGCCGCCGTGCTTGAATATGTCTGGACTCCTACGGTTGTGCAGGTGTGTTTCACAAGAACGCAGGAAGACCTAGACATTAGCTTGTGATGTCGACTCAAGGACGCGAGAGCCCGGAGTGGCATGAACATCCAAGCTATAAAATCTTATGAATGTGTGCGGAGAGGACCAGCCTGCCGCATCACAAACTTGTTGTAGGGGAGCACCCCTTGCCAACGCATTGGACGAGGCGACCCCCCTGGTGGAGTGAGCCCTAAGGCCTATAGGCGAAGCTTGACCGCGCGCCTCATAGGCAAGAGCTATAGCATCCCTGACCCAATGAGAGATGGTCTGCTTGGTGGCAGCTGCTCCTCTGTTATGGGGGCCATAACAGACGAAGAGTTGCTCCGACTTACGCCACTGGCTAGTGCGGTGGATGTAAGCCTGAAGAGCGCGGACTGGACACAGTCTATGAGAATTCTCCTGCTCCGGCGTTGTGAACGGTGGAGGACAGAAGGCTTCTAAAATGACCGGATGTACAGCCGAGAATGGCACCTTGGGCAGATAATCAGGATGAGGATGCAAAATCACTTTCACCAATCCTGGGGCAAAGTCTAAGCAGGATGGCGCGATAGACAGAGCCTGCATATCCCCAATTCTTTTTAAGGAAGTTATTGCCATAAGAAAAACCATTTTAAGAGTCAGAAGTTTGTCAGACGCTGATTCTAAAGGTTCAAACGGGGTTTCAACCAGACCCTCAAGGACTATTGCTAAGTCCCAAGAAGGGATCTTGGTTTTGACTGGAGGCCTCAGTCTCCTGGCCCCACGAAGGAAGCGGGAGAGCAGAGGGTGCCTCCCAAGCGGTTCCCCATCAATTAGGGCGTGGCAAGCCGAAAGAGCGGCCACATATACCCTAAGAGTAGCGGGGCAAATGCCTGATGATAATTTCTCTTGCATGAAGTCCAACACTGAAGCAATCTGGCAGTTAACTGGATCTACATTGTGTGCAGCACACCACCTTTCAAAAATACCCCATTTAACGGCATAAATCCTCCTAGTGGAGGGAGCCCTAGCACTTAGGATGGTCTCAATAACGGCAGGTGAAAGCCCCGTGTCCCTCAGTTGGTTCCCCTCAGGGGCCAAACGTGAAGATTCCACAGGTTGGGCCTGGGATGGAATATCGTTCCCCCCGCCTGCGATAGAAGGTCCCTCCTCTCCGGAATCGCCCAAGGCGAGCCGTCGAGGAGAGATATTATCTCCGAGAACCATACTCTGTTCGGCCAACGCGGCGCTATCAATAAGAGGCAAGAACCTTGCTGGCGAACTCTGGCTAGAACCCCCGGGAGCAGAGAGACTGGAGGAAACGCATACAGGCGCATATTGGGCCATGAGTGCGCCATCGCATCCAGACCCAACGGAGCTGGGTGACTCAGAGAGAAGTAAAGGGGACATTGCGCTGTCTGTATAGAGGCGAAGAGGTCCACTTCCGCCTGATAAAATCTGGTCCATATCAGATTCACTACTTCCGGGTGGAGTTTCCACTCGCCCATCGGTAATGTCTGTCTGGACAGTAAGTCTGCTCCCACATTCAAGTGCCCTGGAATGTAAACTGCCTTGAGTGACAGGAACTTTCCTTGGGCCCAGAGAAAAATCTGCCTCGCTAATCTGTTCAGATTGCGTGAGCGCAGACCTCCCTGGTGATTTATATAAGAGACTGCTGCTGTATTGTCCACCCGCACTAAGACATGACAGCCCCTCAACTGATGGAGAAAGTATTTCAGAGCCAGAAATACAGCCATCAACTCGAGGCAATTGATGTGCCAATCGAGCTGATGACCCTCCCATTCCCCTTGAGCTGGACGACCATGTAAGACCGCTCCCCAGCCCGTCAGGGAGGCGTCCGTCGTTAGCAGTTTGCGACGACAGGGCGCCCCTAGAGTGGGACCCAAGGTAAGGAACCGGGGTCTGAACCACAGAGTTAGTGTACGAAGCCCGCGGCGCGTCACTTTTATTTGCCTTTGAGGATTGGCTCTTGGATGAAATCCTCTGGCTTTTAGCCACAACTGAAACGGTCTCATGTGCAACAGCCCCAAAGGAATCACCGTGGATGCTGAAGCCATGAAGCCTAACATTTTTTGGTACTGAAGAACAGTACGGTTTTGACCTAGCTTGACTTTGCTCATTGTCTGCCGAATGGTCTCGATTCGAGCGGGAGACAGCTGTGCCCGCATCGTGATCGAATCCCAAACGATACCGAGATAAGTCGTTCTCTGGGCAGGAGAAAGAACACTTTTGTTGGAGTTGAGTCTCAACCCTAGAGAAACTAAATGAGCCAACACGATGTTTCTGTGTTGAAGCGCCAACTCTCGCGATTGTGCCAGTATTAACCAGTCGTCGATGTAGTTCAAAATGCGAATGCCCTGGAGTCGTAATGGAGCCAGTGCTGCATCCATGCATTTTGTGTATGTGCGGGGTGACAAAGCTAGGCCGAATGGAAGAACCCGAAACTGGTACGCTTCGCCCCCTAAAGCGAACCTCAGGAATTTCCTGTGTTGTGGCAATATTTGTATGTGAAAATATGCGTCTTTTAGATCGATCGTGACGAACCAATCGTAATGTTGAATCTGCGTCACGACCATCTTGACAGTTAACATCTTGAACTTGAGTGCTTTGACTGAACGGTTTAAGCCTCGAAGATCTAAGATTGGACGCAACCCCCCATCCTTCTTGGGAACCAGGAAGTATCTGCTGTAATAGCCTGACTCTCTTTCTGGAAGAGGAACATGTTCTATGGCCTCCTTGCTCAGAAGAGTTTTCAGCTCTTGTGACAGTACGTGCATCAGCTCCGGTTTCACGGAAGTGTAAACCACGCCGTTGAAACGCGGAGGACGACGACTGAACTGGATTCTGTATCCTATCTGTACTGTGCTTAATACCCACTCTGAGATGCCTGGCAGAAGTTTCCACGCTGCCAGACTCTCTGAGAGTGGTATTAATTTTACTACTTCCTTTTGAGGGGATGTTAGATGTCCCGCGTCCGGAATGACAGCCGAAAACGACGGAACATCTAACATTTCTCTGGAAACCGCTGCCCCCCGAGGCACGAGAAGTGGCGGGGATGGAGAGGTTTCGTGAGGGTATCGGGGAGAGGCGAGTTTTAAATGTTGAACGCGCCCCATCCCGCGGGGGGCTACCCCCACTAGATTGGGCGCCAGACCATCAGGACTTTCTCTTTTTGTTGATAATAGTCCTGAGATCTGGCTTAGGAGGTTGTTGAGCGCGGCGAGCCTGTCCCCAATCTTTACGAGGGGGAGCACGCTGAGCCACGCTCTGCTTTTTGACCTCCCTGGATGTTGAAGGACCGGGACGGGGCTGGGTGGCAGACGGCCCCTCCCCTTGAGTGCGGCGAGGAAGAAACTGAACAAACGCTTCCTCGTGTTTCTTTACCTCTTTATATCTTTCGACAACGGTGTTAACCGAGTCTCCAAATAGTCCAGAGGGAGAAACGGGGGCATCTAACAGGAACACGCGATCCTTTTCTTTTATTCCTGTCAGATTCAACCATAGATGTCTCTCCGTGCTGACTAAAGCGCTCATAGATCGGCCGATGGCACGAGCCGTTTGCTTGGTCGCACGGAGAGACAAATCTGTGGCTCGACGAAGCTCAGAGAAAGCTTCATCGTCGATTGTACTGCCCGCACTCAAATCCTTCAACAGATCAGCCTGGTATGCCTGTAACACAGCCATTGTGTGCAGCGCAGCACCAGCCTGACCTGCAGCCTGATAAGCTTTTCCCACCGAAGCCGAAGTTGTTCTACACGGTTTAGTGGGGAGGGTAGGTTTCTTTAAAGACGATGCTGATTCGGGTGAGAGATAGCTCGCGAGCGTCTCTTCGACCCGAGGCATCTCCATATATCCTCGTGACTTCGCACCCACGATAGCCGAGAATGTCGACGTCGATGGCACAAAGACACGAGAGGTATATGGTTTACTCCATGACTTGGACAGCTCGTCATGGAGGTCCTCGAAAAAGGGGAGAGGTTTTTGTTTCTTCTCCCCTCTGCCACCGGACAGAAACCTATCCTCAAGCTTGCTACGTTTGGGGGTCTCTTGTTCATCTGGCCAGTCAAGCTGCAACCTGTCCACAGCGCGAGTGATCACCTCCAGCAATTCCTCAACAGATTTTCTATCGCGAGAAGAACGCTCAGAGGCTGGCGGCTCGCGATCTGATGAACCAAGAGATATGTCATCCCCTCCGTGAACCGAAGAAGCACCGAAGCGCGCTTCGAGATCACGAGAAGGAATGTCAGGATTTGGTGACGCAGCAAGCGAAAAGGACGAACCCGTCTCTTGCTCGTCAAGCAAATCCATGCGAGAGCCCCACGATTGCAATGCAGGTGCGGACTGGAAATAATTAAGACGAGTGCGAAGCATCTTGACAGTTAACAGGTCGCAATGCTCACACCCGCCCTTCTCTATCGCCATGACCGCGTGCTGTTCCCCCAAACAAACAAAGCAATAATCGTGTGTATCCATCTCGGTCATGGGACGCGAGCATGGAGGAACACAACGCTTACCTGCTTGTTGACTCATGATGCTCTTTTCCTTCTTTTTAAACTCTTAAAATAAGAAGAGAGAAAAGTGAGAAAAAGAGTGACATTTCTGCGTTCTGCTTAGTAAAACTAACTCCTAACAAAATCAAGGATGAGTAAGAGAGAGAGTTTTCCGACGCACACAACACACAGAGTGATCTCTGAAGACAAAAGACCTGACGATGCACCTGTGGCTCATCTATTTATAGCCTCGTGCGCGTGCGCTCCGGTGACGTCACCAATCGAGGCTATAATGCCGTTTAGTCAATTATATTGACGTTTTACATACAATATTCACAGCTGGTCACTTCTAAAGACGTTCCCAATGCGCTTAGCAGCGCAGCATCGACTGTAGCTTTCAAAAGGGAACTAATATTTCAGCGCTCCTAAAGCGCCCCCTAGTGACAGAATTATTTTTTATTTCCAATAATTTTTTTCCAGCTTTATATGATCAAATTATTGCAATTATCAATCCATGTTTTTATGCAGCAGACACATAGAGGTGTAAATGTGAAAAAAGTTAATGTGCCTTTTAAAATTCTAAACAATTAAGTAATATATGTGACCCTGGACCACAAAACCAGTCTTAAGTCGCTGGGGTATATTTGTAGCAATAGCCAAAAATACATTGCATGGGTCTGAGAGAATTAAATGAGCACATCACAACACCAAACAGACATCTAAATGAGTGATGGACGTTATGTGAGTTTATGTAGAATTCACTGTTGTCAACACTGCTTTAGATTAATGTAATGTAAATAAACATATAGTTAGTAAACAAGTAAACATGAGTTATCTATTTCATTTGACTAATAGTACTGTTGATAAATTCAGGAGCATTTGTACTGGATAAAAGGTAGTGGTGGGCCGTTATCGGCGTTAACGTGCTGCGCTAACGTGAAACTCTTATCGCGTGATAAAAAAAATATCGCCGTTAATCTATTCTCAAATTTGGGTTGGGAGCTGGGTCTAAACTACGCAAGCTATGATGACTTTCACCTTAATAGTTTAACGCGGATGTATACAGAAGACTGTAGAATGTGTTCGCGCGTTTAAGTCTCCTCCGCCAAAACACAGACGGGATCGCGTCGTCCTCCATTCATAAAAACAGAATCTACTATAGCGAAATGCCACGTAAATTCGTCGTTTTTTTGGATTCATAAATCAAATATTGGTCAGTCACTTAATTCAAATCGCGATATGGACTAGTGTATGTGAAAAGTGAAATGCAAAAAGACCGTTTTAATATGAATCCGATAGGTTCCGTTTGCCTAGCTGTATGTATGCATTGCGGAGACGAGCTTTTACTACACGCATACTGAAACACACGTGACGCTCCCGGTAATTTTTGGCATTTTCATCTTACATGAACAGATAAACTCAATCTCCTAAACTGCTGTGAGTGTCACTTTTACCGTTTCATTTGAGAAAACTAGCATCATATCAAACTGTATGACACAGAAACTTCACGGCAACCTGTCATTATAACATGGGTTGGGTAGGTGTTGACGTTAAAAAAACCCACAATCTAATAGGTAGAAAAAAATATTTCATTGTTAGTTAGTTAGTAAACACAAGTAAATCTAATTGAACATAATTTATTTTCATCAACAAATTATCATAGAACAGCTTTATGAGCTTTATGATCCATTCTCAAAGACTTTAAGTCATTATTTGGGTAGCACACATATTCTGAATGCCTTCAGCAGAATTCAAATTAGCCATTTTAATCTAGATTAATCTAGATTAATTCCCAGATTTAATCTAGATTAAAAAAATTAATCTATGCCCACCCCTAATAAAAAGACAATTAACACAACAGCTACCTCATAAATGTAGTTTTGAGCACATGAATCAGAGATAACTGAATCTTGTGTGGATGTTACAGGGACAGATGAGACAAGTATGCTTGTCTGGTGAAGAGTGATTGATGAAGCAGTGCTGCCATCAAAGGCTTTGAGTGAGTACACTACAGACATCTATTTAAACCTTACGTTGCAGTTTAATAATAAATATATATATAAGTTTAAGCACTTTTCTGATTCTAGATTTCTGTGCCTTTGTTGCAGCAGGACCTGAAAGGAAAGGTGACAGCAGCATTTGTGGGGAAAAAAGTAAAATCTGAAACGTAATATAAAGTTAGGTAATTTTGTTTCTGTCACAAGCGGGACGACTGAGAGTGAGGATCCAAATGCAAGGCTTTATTAAGCAGATCGTAGTCAGACAGACAGGGTCGATAACACCAGCAAACAACAACAGCAAAGATAATCCAAGAGCGTAATCCAGTAAACAGGCGTGGGGTCAAAATCCAGGAGGGCAGTCCAAAGTAAACAAATGAAATGAAAACAAGAAACTAGAAAACTATAGCTAAGACTGAGAAAACAAAAACAGAACTATGGCTAGGGAAAACAACAAGGAGACTTGGAAACCTGAGAGCAATGGAAAACGCTTGGTAGAGTCCGCTGGAGCAAAACAATACTTTGCGATGTGAGTGTGTGATGAGCTGGCTTTTAAGTCTGATAAACAGGAAGCTACCATAGAGGCAGCAGAGGGAGCAGCAACAGTCAGTGTGGGTAAGAGCTCCCTCTGCTGGCCTGGTGTGACAGTTACTTCTAATACAGAGATCTAATGAAATTGTGCTGTTAAAATGACAACTTTTGTATTGTATTTGTGCATCTTTGTATGATCTGAAATATCTGCTGCAGACTGGTGTGTGCATCGAGGAAAAGAGAAATCCACAGCAGCATCCTGGAAATGGTTAAGTGCCATCGATGAGACCCTCCATCACTCCACCTGCCCTTTGTCTCATCTGGACCAGATGTTGATGTGGTCTCTTCATCCTCAGAGACCAAAGAGCCAGCGAGAGCATCTAGAGAAAGACTAAAATACCAATATGTCTGAATAAAGCTTTGTTCCATGTGTCTTTATTTATGTTCATGGTTACTTTATTATTATACTCATATATCCATGTTGTTATCAGTAAATAAAATATAAGTTTCATTAACATATGCATTAAATAATTACTTGATTGAAAAAAACATGCTTGTTTTACTAAAAAAAAAAAAATTAATTATAGGTCAGCATTTATCATTATTATTGATCAGTGCATTCTGAGGTAATCTTAAACAGATTGTCCAAACACATAGACAAACTTCTGGTGAAGCAACTGAGATCCACAAGACACTTTTATAAAGATGGCGTTAATCAAAGAGGAGAATGAAGACATTAAGATTGAAGAAATATTAAATCTGAAACAAGAAGATCTTGAGGAACAAACAGGTTTGTTTTTTTGTTCTCTAAACTAAACTCCGTCATTTGATCCTTATTAAAATGTCATTCTCTACAGAAATGAATATTTTTTTGAAGAGTGTCATTATTAAGGTGGTTTTATTTGACAGATATGTTGAGGTCACATGAGCAGACAAATACTAATGCTGCCGTCAAGTGCAGCTGAGAAGATCCTAACACATGATTTTATTATGAAACAGTCCCTAAAAAACATTTTTGCTTCATGCATAAAAATGTTAAATGTGAGAGATTACACATTTGCTCACATATTTGTTGTCTGTAAAAGCACTTTACTAACATGTTATCATACCCGAACATAAATAACAATAAATATTAACTAGTCGTGTGTCAAGGAGGAGAGGACAGAAATTGTTTATCACAATATTACTATTGTATTTCACAAAATGCAATTACTAATATTACATCAAATTACATAATTTGATTTTCAGATGGACATTTGACAGTTTGGTACTGAGTTTGAGCAGGGATA
>NC_133362.1:62798963-62908963 GCF_049309525.1 Garra rufa
AGGGGAACGTTCTATTTACTTTATTATTATTTTACTTTACTTTACTTTACTTTACTTTATTTATTATTCTAATGGGAACATTCTGGGAACGTTCTATTTACGTAAAGAAAACTTTCCTGGCTAACCAATAGGGAACGTGTTCTTAATTGTTCTTAAGCAGTTTTGTATATATGTGACCATGGACCACAAAACAAGTATTTTTGTTTTATTTGAAATAAGCTTTCCATTGATGTATGATTTGTTAGGACAATATCTGGCTAAGATAAAAAAAAAAATTGTGCAGAAAAATGTTGCCCCCTCAGATTTTGATATAAGGATAGCTTTCTTAGGTGTCATTGCCAAACCAGTCAATATTTGAGAATTTTAAGATCTAAAATAAATCAATTTTTCATTGAAGAGTAGAAAAGTTAAATTTTATGCCAAGATACCAAGTAGGGAAGAGTGTTTCTAGACAACCTTAAACAAAATTTGAAGATTTAAACATTTTACTCACCCTTTACCCTTTATTAAAAGTAATATGAGGGTATAATGTTAGCACGATGTTAGCTCTAAAGTACTGGATGATACAATTTTGTTAAAATTGTAGGAGTAGGGTCATTTGAGCCTACTTATGATTTCAAAGCTTACACCACACATGAATCTGATTATGTTCTTTGTTTTGAACTTCACTTTTTTTGTAGATTTTAAAAAGGCCTTCTTTATAAAACTTGGCCATTGACGTTTTTATAAAATTGTTTTTCCCTGCAACAATTATAAGTGGGATGTTGAGTACTATTAGCCCATTTCTGTAAGATCAGTTGCAGTCCGATTTTTTTTTTAAATAGTTAAATTTCAGCTTTTTGTGCTGATTTTTTCAAAATAATTCATAAAACGCCTTTAGAGCTATGAACCGTATCTTTAAATAAGACTTTAAATAAGTCATCCATCCAATCTATTATCCAAACCTACATGACGTTATTAGGGTCATGGGGAAATGGATCTTAAGTAGTATTTTTTTATTGAATTTCTCTTCTTTTGATATAGCATGAGGTGAAAATGTTTAGTTTTACTTCAGCATAATCAGTAGCACAGTTTAACTCCATGTGGCACAACTTACCCTCTCCCTAGGCTCAATTTACCCCTCAGTGGGTGCAAGTTGTGCCAGGAGACCACTTTTTTTTTTCATTATTATCATGTGCTCACTTTAAACCCAGCACAAGTAAAAACTGGCTCAATTTACGCTGCTCTCCCCTAAAAGTGCCCCTAAATGAAGAAACTCTTCAATATGAGTTTTAGAATATGTTTTTTGCATTTCAGATGTTAGGGAAGTCATCCCTGTTGCTGATAATCAGCCTGAACAAGAAGACCTCCAACCTGCAGTCCTCGTCACACCAGTGCATTTATCCGTAGATGGCAGCTCTGACTCTTCGGTGTGTTTGTCTGTAGATGACCCTGCTGAGCCTTCAGTGCATTTAGTTGCAGATGACACCACTGAGTCTCCATTGTGTTTGCCTACAAATTACGATGCTGAGTCTCTAATGCGTTTGCCTGCAGATGAAACCACTGAGTCTCCAGTGCGTTTGCCTGCAAATGACGATGCTTTGTCTGCAGATGACAGCCTTCACTGAACTCCACAGCACACAATGCCATTGACTGTGCAGTGGTTCACATTACAGATGAGGGCATTACCTCTGCAGTGAGTCTTAGAGTATATCAGGAAATTAAGGCCCAATCCCAATTCTATTTTCTACCCCTTCGCCTACCCCTCGCCCCTTCCCCTTGTCCCTTGAAACAAAGTGTAAAGGGTAAGGGCTAAAATATTTCCCCTAAGAAATGGGACACCACTACAACACTGTTATACGTCATCATACGTTGTCGCTAGTTCCTAATGTTACGTCAGAGGACATGCGCAGATGTTTATCACTCATTCCAAGATGTCAAAATGTTGTCATGTTGCAAAAAGTACAAATGTACGGTGTACACACCGTTCATTCACATGTGGCCGTAAGCAAAACAAACAACGCATTATCACATGCGTGGCAAATTGCTAATCAGTGTAGTGGTGCCTGGAGAAGTATATATGCTTCATTTGTGAATTTCGTTTTCAACTTGAACGCGTTCGTTTTCTGGATCCTTGGACTAAAATGTTTACAGGGGTTCACTTGTTTAAGAAATTTCTGATCGTAAAAATCAGCTTCTTTTTATTTGTAAGGTATCGTTTTTATTATTATGTACTGATTTAAATTACTGGTGCGGTAGACATATCGGGCGCAGGTGCATTAGGCGCAATCATTAAATACATTTCAAAGCAAGCCGGCTCCACGGTCCTGACTGCATCATCACTGCCTTTATTGGGTGTTTTTAGCGAATATTTACATTTATTCACATGACTGGATGTGGTGGACTGCCATGATTTTGGCGAATGCAGGACACTGAATAATGCGCATCAGAGGGGATTTAAAAAGTGGAAGTGTGTATACACCGTATACCTGCGTACACCCTCCACTACACCACCGTTGCAAATTGCCGTGCCACTGGTCTTTCATGTTTCTAACATGCAGTCAAGTGTATATGACATAAAAATATATTTTGTAATATCGTGCAATCAGTGCTATCTGTTAGCAAACTTTAGCGATTTTTTGGCAAACGTTTATTTACAAAACAACACCATAAACACAAACACAAGATTGAAGGTAATATACATATAATGAAACATTGTCATGAAAATCCTTATTAAAGGCAAAAATTACTTATATTTACGAGTCTGCTTGCTCGAGTGAGCAGCCATGTTGGAAATTTCTCTTAGCCCTTCGTTTGAAGTGAGGTCCTGAAAAATCTTCGTTTGGAGGGCTATCTGGCCCTTCCCCTTACCCCTACCCCTCCAACCAAAAGAGAAATGAGACACCCCTACCCCTTCACGTGAACGCGCCAAACGGAGGGGTAGGGCTAAGTGTAGGGGTAAGGGGTAGAATTGGGATTGAGCCTAACTCTGCTGTGAGACCCAAAGCAGAGAAGGACATTGGCTGTGCAGTGCGTCCCAAAGCTGAGAGGGAAGTTGCCTCTGTGGTGCTTCCCAAAGTCGAGAGGGATATTGCCTCTGTAGTGCGTCCCAAAGCCGAAAGGGACGTTTAGTCTGCGGTGTGTCCCAAAGTCGAGAGGGACATTGCCTTTGTAGTGCGTCCCAAAGTCGAGAGGGACATTGCCTTTGTAGTGCATCCCAAAGCCAAAAGGGACATTGCATCTGCGGTGCGTCCCAAAGTCGAGAGGGACATTGCCTTTGTAGTGCGTCCCAAAGCCGAAAGAGACGTTGCATCTGCGGTGCATCCCAAAGTCGAGAGGGACATTGCCTTTGTAGTGAGTCCCAAAGCCGAAAGAGACGTTGCATCTGCGGTGCGTCCCAAAGTCGAGAGGGACATTGCCTTTGTAGTGCGTCCCAAAGCCGAAAGAGACGTTGCATCTGCGGTGCATCCCAAAGTCGAGAGGGACATTGCCTTTGTAGTGAGTCCCAAAGCCGAAAGAGACGTTGCATCTGCGGTGCGTCCCAAAGTCGAGAGGGACATTGCCTCTGTTCTGCGTCCCAAAGCCAAAAGGGACGTTGCCTCTGCGGTGCGTCCCAAAGTCGAGATGGACATTGCCTCTGTTCTGCGTCCCAAAGCCGAAAGGGACGTTGCCTCTGCGGTGCGGCCCAAAGTCGAGATGGACCTTGCATCTGTTCTGCGTCCCAAAGCCGAAAGGGACACTCATCTGCTGTGCATCCCAAAGCTGAGAGGGACATTGCCTCTGCGGTGGGTCCCAAAGCCGAGAGGGACATTGCCTCTGCAGTGCGTCCCAAAAAAGAACAATGGATTTTTCACAAAGGGCGTCACAAAGAAGACTGGGCAGGTCATCCCAAAGTAGATTGGGGCATTCTGCAATGCGTACTCAAGAAGATGCTGTCTTTGAGCAGGACAAAGGTAAGTTTACTGTTGAAAACCAATACAGCTGTATTATGTAAGTTTTTTAAATACTTTGAATCACCCTTTAGCTTTGTTGAAGTTTATTTAAATAATCTTCCAGTGTCTCAAATGAATAAAAATGAAATGTCATTGTCACATTGATATTCTTTTAACAGATCAATTTGTTCCCGGTACAAATTTGGTGGCAGGCTGGGTGAAGGAGCTGGTTCCGTGCGAAAAGGGATTCGCATCAAGGATGGTCTAAAGGTATGGGTTTTTTTTAACTTACTGTAAGCCATTTTAATGTATCTTATGTTCACTAGTTAGAAATGTAAAACTTTTAAAACAGTCAGAATGAACAAACACGCTTTACTAGGTTTTACGTTACTGCTTGTTGATTTACTTCTTTTCAGATTCATGATTTTAATGAAATCACCTCTGTCCATTGCTAATTGTTTATTCTTTGTTTTATTAATCAGGTGGCGGTGAAATATGTTTCAAAGAGAAAAGATACAACATATATCATCTCTTTAAGTATGCTTTACTCTCTGCATTTTTTTTCTCATTCACTGTTTACCCTCTTATGATATAACATAATAACATCTAATATTGATGTAAATCATATACAACAGTGTGGCAAAAGACCCCAATCTAATTTTCATATTTTTATTTTCTAGGCTTTTAATCCGAAACCTCTTCCCTTAGAGATTGCGTTGGCAGTTATCGTCAATAGGGAACCCAACTGTCCTCATATCATTGAATTGTTGGACTGGCAGGATGACCCAGACTATTACCTCATGGTCATAGAGCGTCCCGTGCCAAGCATGGATTTGCAAACATTTCTCCAATGCAGCGGAGGTGCGATCAACGAGCAGATCACACAGTACATAATGTGGCAAGCCATTTACACAGCAAACTTTTGTTGTTATCGCGGTGTTTTCCATCGTGACATCAAGCTGCAAAACGTGCTCATGAACCCGACAACATTGAAAATCAAATTAATTGACTTCGGATGTGGAGCCCTCAGGGATTCAGGCTACACTGTCCTCTGTGGTAAATATCATGCATCGCTTTGCTATCAAATTGATTAGCTCACTCAGGCACATCCTGTATATGCATGTATCCTGTAACATGCGTGGTGTTGTAAATGTCTAACATAATTTCTTTCCCCCAGGCACCAAACCGTACCTCGCTCCAGACTTTTTGACAGAGGCAGATACCATGCATAGCCTGCAACAGTGTATTCACTTGGGGTGCTCCTGTTCACAATGCTGCATGGGCGTTTTCCAACAGACAAAGACTTATACTGCTTGGGCAACAACCAGTCTGTATTTGCTGTGTCGAAAGGCGAGATTTATATTATTTGAGTAATTATATAGCATGAATTAAGTTGTGTAAAAAGTTAAAGATAGAATGTTGGTTAAGGTAGTAATCTAATTTCTCTCCTTTTTTCCCGTACAGAATGCATAATTTTTTGTGGGCTTGTCTGCAGCGTCGTCCAGAGTGCAGGATTCCCCTGGAGCACATGCTTTACCATGACTGGTTTGTATTGGGTTTTCCTAATCGCCTGCCAGTTAAACTGAATGCGTAGGTTTATACTGTCATAGTTGTGTCTGAAAGCTGACGTGAGTGGCCTTTGCATCGGCTTAGGTCTTATTACTGACAAAATCCTGTATTTAGGGATGTTTAAATATTGTAAACATTTGTGAGGTTTTATACATAACTGGCGATATTACTGATCGGCAGTATTTAAATATGATATAGAATTATATTGTATATTTTTAAAGCAGTTTTATACTTTTTAGATAAAAAAAACATGGCTTACTTAAAATTGCTTATATAATAACAAAACTATAATAAAATATTACTCAAAATAAATGCCAAATACAGTGGTAATACAACTCCCGAAAAATACAGGTAGCGACAATATATTTTGTTTAGTTTTTATGTTCAAGTTAAGCTGTTAGGTGGAAGATATTGTTCATGTTTGGTACACTTGTTCTAGTTTTACCGTAATGCTGCACTAAGATAAGCCAAGTTGTTAAAATGGACTAAGCTAGGCCAAGTTGGTAAAATAATCAGGGAAAACATTTATTTTGTTGTTAAACTTGCAGGAACAGCTTGGATACAGGCAGTGTTTTTTCTTAATGCACTGCAGAGCAATTCAGTTGTAAATCATATACATTGGATTGAGTTTAATGACATTAATATACTGATTTGCACCAAGCAGTACACAAATTTAATCAGTGCACCACAATTAGATATGAATATTGAGAGGTAAGATCACATGTTTTATGTGACATAAAATATACTGTATGTGGGTTCAGAGTTTTTCCCCTTAAACCATTTTTATATTTTGTTTAAAATAAGTATCTACTAAAAACAAACAAACAATGTACATGATAATCAAAAGGCTCTCATGTCGGTGCCAATAGCCTTGTGGGCAGAGCACCAACATGTAGCACTATGGAGCTCATATTATGACAAAACTTTTTGAATTTGAATTGTACAAATTTGAATTATTGACAAGTGTCATTTCACAAAACTGAATATTATATGGTATTTAACATAGTTCTGAATTCGATTTTTTTTTTAAACTTGAATATTGAACATTTGAAATTGAACTCAACTGAATTTTCAAATCGCAGATTTTCAAATAGACATGTATTTTCAAACAGCAGATTTTTGTTCTGATTTCTAAGACTTCAAATATTCAGTTTTTAAAAATACAACTTCAAGTTTTCAAGATGAAAAAAAATTCGGAACATCAAATTCAGTGTTCAAAATTCAAAGCGCAGAAATTCAGATCGTACAGAAAGTAGGTCAGAGGTTATGCACAGGGAAGAGTAGATGATCTACGAAAAGTCGAAATGAAGCATTTAATTTCGTGGGAACATCATATTAATTCGTGGGAGCGTGATAATATGTCGTGGCCACAAGATGGCAGTGTATACATAGTTATACGGCATATACCCACTTCTTTATCAGTCGGCTTTGCGTAAAACGAAACTGAAAGCAAAACGCGCACGCGTATTCAAAGGCAATTTTAATACCCGATGTTTGGAGAGCGACTCCCCAACAAATTAGACTACATACATATCTAGGCTGTTATTAGTATGCGGGCTATAAAATGTTGTGTTTGTTGTCTATAGCTTTGTATCATACTTGAGATCTCTTGACTTCAGGTTCTGAAAGTTTTGCCAACGAGGAATTTTTACTGGAAGTGCAGATTAAAGGGTGAATATAACATATTTCATTTTGGCTTATTGATAAACTAATACATCTTTATAGTTAAGGAATAAATCATTCATGCAGTTTCATTTGAAACACAATGAACACAACATGCTCATTTATCGTCACAAACTGGGGTAAATACATTAATAAAGTAAAAACTTAATTGGCATAATTGTCAGGCGTTTACAGTATTTGCAAAATATTTTAGCATATTAATAATACTAGCATAATTATACAGAGAGTTAATTAAAGCACTACACGAACTGAAAGGGAAATAAGCATATAAAACAATAAATATAGCCCATAAATATAGCCCTAACCAGTTAATATAATTATTATAAAATTAGGCCTATTGTATTAGCCTACTGTTTAATAATAATAATATACAAATATGAAATATAAAGAACCGATCCGTTAACAGGCAAGCGGTGCTCCTGCAGCCAAAATACTGCCACTTATGTCTCTTTGCGTCAGGCGCCGCCAGAGATAAAAAATATGTTATGTCCTTTAACCAGATTTTTAACAACAAATAGAACATTTGTCGGTAGTGTTGAAAACGAAGATTATGTAATGGAATTCTCCTAGTATGATCAATATTAAAAAAAAAAATTACAGAGATGTGCCTGACATGAAGACTATTCATGGGACTATGAATTATAAATAGAAGAACACATATAGTACATTTCTGTTGTGTTTATTTTTAATGAAATCAAATGTGATCTTGTTGTTTGCAACTATAGCAATGTCTTTCCCAAAACAGCACAAATCACTTCAGGCCTTTTCAAACGGGACGCGGCAGTCGCGAGTGTCTAGTTCATTTTCAATGGGAGCGGCGCGTAGGCGAAGTGCAAGTTGTGCTCCTGCACCCAAAATCCTGCCGCTTCCACGAACACTGCGCTTCGCAGCAGGCGCAGCCAAAGATAATTTTTTTTAAAATTCTAAATCTTTTTGTGAGCGGCAGCGTCCGCACTGTGACCGCGTCGCGAACACCGCCTCAACTGCACAAAACCCTTCCACTACAAGAGAAGGCAGCAGCCGCGCGGCGATTCCGGCATGTCATTATCTTTACAAAAAGATCTTGTTGCCATGACATATCATACTCCCAAGAGTTAATATGACGTTCCCACAAGATAATATATTGTGGCCACGGCGTATTATCACGTACCCACGAGTTAATATGTTGTGACCACGGCAAAACTAGCCTAAGTGAACCAAACATGCCCCCTCTCGGTCACAGTAAATGCTTCGTTCGATTTTTCGTAGATCATCTACTCTTCCCTGTGCATAACCTCTGACCTACTTTCTGTACGATCTGAATTTCTGTGCTTTGAATTTTGAACACTGAATTTGATGTTCCGAATTTTTTTTCATCTTGAAAACTTGAAGTTGTATTTTTAAAAACTGAATATTTGAAGTCTTAGAAATCAGAACAAAAATCTGCTGTTTGAAAATACATGTCTATTTGAAAATCTGCGATTTGAAAATTCAGTTGTGTTCAATTTCAAATGTTCAATATTCAAGTTTTAAAAAAATCGAATTCAGAACTATGTTAAATACCATATAATATTCAGTTTTTTTAAATGACACTTGTCAATAATTCAAATTTGTACAATTCAAATTCAAAAAGTTTTGTCATAATATGAGCTCCATATAGCACCATTGCGATCTGGGTGTCCCAATTTCAAGTCCCAGCTCATGGACCTTTCTTGATAGATAAAAATAATACAGGATGTATCGACGATAGATCATTAAAATTAACGACCATGAGTGCTTGTGGTGTGTTTTGACATGCTGCTCAGTTTATCTAGAAATGATAAAACTGCCTTTGTCTCGGAGTCTGGTTGAAATCAAGCCCCATCCTTCTTAGAATGGCTTGATAAAGTGAACATTTTATCTAAGCTGCCCTACTTAATGTTGAGTAACACTGAAATAGACTACAAATAAAAGACTATTAAATCTATCAAGATGTCAGCAGATAATGAATAAACTAATTCAAAAACAGCTTTACCAGCTTCAGTCCTGATATAAATTGAAGAGCAGAGGTAATTCAGTCCTTCTGTCATATAGCTCTGGTGCAGCATCACAATGCTCCCTACACCGAGAATGAGTTGATCTGATGTTGGTGGTACTTTACAGAACTTTACTGATGAAAAATGACTCATGTTGCTTTCCATTGAAGAGTCCATTATGAAAACAAATGTACCTACAGCAACAGAGATGGCATGACTTGGGCTTAAAACAAACATGACAGACAAACTGACAGGAAGAAAGAGCTCAGGTGAGAAAACAAAACACTCTAGTCATGTGTAAGTACTGATAGTACACTGATAACTTAAAAATACAGTTCTCTCATGTGTGAAACCTCATGTGGTATTGAAGTGCAACTTTTTCCACAGTGACCACATACAAAAGACTTCTCTCCAGAGTGAACTCTCGTGTGGCTGTTAAGGTTTCTTTTTCGGTTGAAACTTCTTCCACATTGCTGGCAAGTGAAAGGCTTCTCTCCTGTGTGAATTCTTATGTGTTCGTCAAAGTGTTGTTTATAATTAAACCTCTTTCCGCACTGAGGACATGTGTAGGGCTGCTCTCCAGAGTGTATTTTCATGTGGCCTTCAAAATGTCGTTTTTGACAGAAACTCTTTCCACACTCAGAGCATGTGTAGGGTTTCTCTGTATGAGCTCTCTTATGGACTTCAAGGTTTTCATGTTGATCAAAACTCTTTCCACACTAATCACTTGGTAAGACTGATCTCCATTGTGAATTCTCATGTGTCTGGTAAAGCTTCCTTTTTCAGTGAAACTTACTCCACACTGTTGGCAGGTGAAAAGGCTCTTTCTAGTGTGAATTGTCATGTGGAAATTAAGGCTTCCTTTCCGGTTGGCAGGTAAAAGGCTTCTCTCCAGTGTGAGTTACAACATGTCTTTTAAGACTTAGTTTCTGACTGAAATGCTTTCCACATTGTTGGCAGGCATAAGGTTTCTCTCCAGTGTGAACTCTCATGTGGGCTCCAAGGTGTCCAGGTTGAGTGAAACTCTTTTCACACTGTTGGCATGTGTATGGCTTCTCTCCAGGCTTTTGAGTGCTTTTTATTGAGGAAGTCTTTTTAATCTGTGAACAACTAAAAGATTTTTCTGCGTTTATGAAATTGTAATCTTCATACTCCATTTCATTCAGTACTTCACTCTCCACTTTTAGTGTCATCAGGTCTAAGGTGGAAACAAAAAGTTAACCCCAGTTTAATAGCACAAAATATCAGACATCAAAACATTCAAACATGTAAAGTGTTAGAACTAACATACAATTACATCATATATCCACTAATCAACTGCAAGAGATGTTGCATGTTGTAACAAACAGGGCTGAAGGCAATTGACAATATGCACAGATTACTTCCTTGTTTAGACAAGCCAGCTAAATCATTTCTGCTCAACTGAGCTGTGCCCGTAGTTCACTTTCAGAACAAAAATTTACAGATGATGTACTCACCCCCTTGTCATCAAAAATGTTCATGTCTTATTAAAAATTAAAAAATATAATTGTGATGCATCATGATATCGAATTGAACTGAGTCATTGACATGATAATCGGAATCAAACTGAATTAAGAAACACCCCTTCAGTACAGTACATGATACTGTGATGCCAAATGCTCTTAGCGAGACAGAAGGCAAACTTGCCATAAAAGATGCAATAAACCTTCATGCTGATGTAGACAAAGCTATCATACAAGTGGCAAAACTTGTAAAAAATGTTAGAAAAAGCACCTTAAATACTAAGGCAGCTGATAAACTGGTGTGCCCAGCTTGAGTCACCAGATGAAGAAGTCAGCTGCTTATTTACATGCTTCACTTTCAAATGATAAGCCATATGTGAGCTTGATGAATGATAGGCAAATGTATTTATTTCCTGCCCAATATATCGTAATTAGGCCTACCTCAAGGACCAGCTGTTAACGGTCTGTTCATCATTGACATGGACCATTTTTTCGGTGCCTGACCAACTAATGAAATTTTAGTCGACTAAGCCTCTTCTCAACGACTAGCATTCAGTAAACTAATAAGGGGGCAGCCCTAGTCGAGTGAAAGCGACGGCTGTCCACATGCACACAGCCCTTATTTACCTATTTCATATGAAAAATGTTACTTAATCCTAGCAGTGAACATCAACATCCATGTTAAATAAGACACAATTCTTTAAATTCTGTTTTTAAATCAAAGCACTATAAGAGTAGAAAATAGCCTTTTAGAGAAATAAAAAAAATGATGCTGAAATTCTTTTCAAAAACAGAAAGCTGCAGGAGGGCAGACAGAGTAGAAACATACCTGCCAAAGACAAATTAATTGAGAAAATGTACAGGACAGTTCATAGGAGAGTCCATCTTTGAGAATGAAAACCAACCTGTTTGTTCTTCAGTATCTTCATGTTGGACTCTGAATGTTTCTTCAATCTTCATGTCTTCACTCTCCTCTTTAATAAACGCCATCTTTATAACGGTGTGTCATGGATCTCAGTTGCTCCACCAGGAGTTTTTTCTGCGTTTGGAAACTTTTTCCTGTTTAAGATGACAATAATTATCAGGGGAAAAAAATCACAATCAGCTCTAGTTCAGTAGTCAGTGCACTAATAAGGGAGTCAGAGTAATAGTTAATGGACTTAAATGATCTGATTAGACAAACACTCAATACTTTAACTTACTATTCAGTCAGGTATTTAATGATTAGTATATTACATTTAGTATATTACATTAATTATTATAGTATATTACTTTAATCGTTCAAACTGCTGTTGTATTTTAAGGTTGTCATTACAACAACAACAAAACATTTGCAGTTGTTTGTAAAAGTCATTACCAGGCCCGCACGGAATCCGCGGCCGCAGATTTCCGCAGATTCCGCCCGTCACTCTCTAACTGTACACAAAGCGAGCGTGCGCGTTTGAAGTTGCGCTGTTTAACGTGACGTATGTGAGAGTTTAGCTTACGATCAATAACACATTTAAAATGTCCAAAATCAAACTAACTGCTGAAGAGTTAAAAAAACGTCATCTGTCTGCAAAAATTACGGCACGGGATAGAGCAAATGAATTCGGTAATGACTTTTATGAGGATGGGGGATGATGTTCTGTAAATCCTGTCAGCACTCCGTCGATTACCTGAGGCGACAGACGGCACTGGAACATCTCAAATCCGCTCGCCACAAGAATCAAAAGCAAAGTTCTGTTGGTAAGTTTTATTTAAAGTGATGATTACTTATTGTGTTGTAAAGGTATGAAAAGTTCACAGGCTAAATGAGAACGTAATGGTGCTGGGTGGTAGTATATGAAGTGTATTTTTCAAATGACGTAATATAGCGGTGCAGAGATGGAGAAAAAAAATCAATGGCCAACAAAGTATCAAGTCACGATAAAGTCACGATTGTCTCTAAAGCGAAAAAAACAACAACAACTTTATTCTGATATCTGCGTGTTCTGCGCGTCTCTGTGAATGAGCGCCGCAATGTCAACTACTACACATACTCAAGTACGCATGACGCTCGCCTCTCTCACTATAAAGAGGACATGAACTTCATCTTCAACTTAATCTCTTGAGAGTCACTGCTTCAGGATTTCTCCATTTCACTGAAAAAACTATCGTCAGATACATACGCAAACTCAAAGCTCTTCACTTCAATCCGCCAAAGTAAAAGTTTGTTTTAACTTTATGACAGAAGTTATGACAGAAATATATTGCTATATTGTGTGGTAGAATGTACTTCTGATAATAATATTAATAAGAAATATCAAATATTTTTAAGGAATATCAAATAATTTCTCAATTTTTGCATGCATCTTTAAAATTTTACTTGCACGTTTATGCATTAAGCTCAGTCCAACGCAATATAGCTGTCACGCTGCAGACAGGAACGGACAAACAACAACCTTCATCGTCATGTTGATTCATGCATAAGCAAGTGATATGCACGTCAGTTATTTAGTGGATACAGACTGATGTTTATGTTATGTTTATTTCAGAAAGACCACATTTAACACATTGTGGCTACAAGCTGTACAATATCATCTGTGAACAGTTTTCAGATAAAGAGTTGAACAGTGCTCTGTCTCCTGTCACACTTCTTACCCGAGTTCCGTTGTGGATTAGCATTAACACCCCTACCGATCTATAAGTCCCGTACAGGAACATTTTGCAGATTCTGAAAGGGTGTAAACTTTTGACTGTAATTGTGGTTGGAACAATGGGGATGGCAAGAAACAAAGAGGTGTATATTCGTAGAGTAATTTACAACAGCTTTGATTGTGGTCAATCAGAATCAAGGACCGGAACTGTCCCTTCTATACATTTAGTTTGAAACTCTGTCCATGATAAGGGGATCTGTTAGGCTACTCTTTATTGTGAATCTTCATGTGCCTGTCAAGGCTTCCTTTTTGACTGAAACGGTTTCCACACTGTTTGCATGAGTAAGGCTTCTCTCCAGTGTGAATTCTTGTGTGCTTGTTAAGGCTTCCTTTTTCAGTGAAACTCTTTCCACACTGTTTGCATGTGCAAAGCTTCTCTCCAGTGTGAACTCTCTTGTGAATGTTAAGGTATCTTTTAAGAGTGAAACCCTTTCCACACTGTTTGCATATGTAAGGCTTCTCTCCAGTGTGAATTCTTGTGTGCTTGTCAAGGTTTCCTTTTTCAGCAAAACTCTTTCCACACTGTTTGCATGTGTAAGGCTTCTCTCCAGTGTGAATTCTCATGTGACTTTTAAGGTGTGGTTGTTGTTGGAAACTCTTTCCACACTGTTTGCATGAGTAAGGCTTCTCTCCAGTGTGAATTCTTGTGTGCTTGTCAAGGCTTCCTTTTTCAGCAAAACTCTTTCCACACTGTTTGCAAGTGTAAGGCTTATCTCCAGTGTGAATTCTTGTGTGCTTGTCAAGGCTTCCTTTTTCAGCAAAACTCTTTCCACACTGTTTGCATGTGTAAGGCTTCTCTCCAGTGTGAATTCTCATGTGACTTTTAAGGTGTGGTTGTTGTTGGAAACTCTTTCCACACTGTTTGCATGAGTAAGGCTTCTCTCCAGTGTGAATTCTCGTGTGCTTGTTAAGGCTTCCTTTTTCAGCGAAACTCTTTCCACATTGTTTGCATGTGTAAGGTTTCTCTCCAGTGTGAATTCTTGTGTGCCTTTTAAGGTGTCCTCTTTCTTTGAAACTATTTCCACACTGACAGCAAATGAAAATACTCAAAGTTCCTGTCTTTTGAGCTCTTTTTTGTTTAGAAGTCTTTTCAGATTCTAAGGAACAAAAAGATTTTTCTCCAGATATGAAATTATGAAGATTCTCAAACTGATCTTTCTCTTCAGTTTCATTCAGTACTTCTCTCTCCTCTTTCAGCGCTGTTAGGTCTAAGGTGGAAAAACAAGAGATAAAAGTTAACATCAAAGCATGTAGATAAGTAATGCATGTATGCTAGATCCTATTCCAGGGTCTCCAAACCTGATCCTGGTCGGCCAGTACCCTACAAAGATTAAGTTGTCTGTTATACAATGAATTAAATCCAGGGAATCTATATAGACTGACCACAATTATTATATACAATTTTTATGTCTCCTAGGGGATAAAATTCAACAAATTTAGACAGAGACTAGGAAAAAAAGAAAGGGGACAAACTCCCCAATCAACCGACAGATGGAAAATTCAATCACACAATAATTCCGTTTTATTAAGGGGGCAATTATGTTAGCCAATCATAAACGTTGGCTGTCACACTTAACCTTTTAAATGGAAAACACCAAAGCACCAATTGAAAGTGAAAGTGAAGTGACTGCCAAGTATGGTGAATTGTGTTCTGTATTTAATTCACATCCACAAAAAAGTCAGAGCTTTCTCTATCCATTCTTTTTTCCCCCTTGTCTCAAGAAATATCTGCATCCGCATAAAACCAACACAAAACTATGTAGTATATATGCCAGGTAAGTATGTAGCGCAGTAATTCTATCACAGAGATACACTAAAAAAGGAAAATAAAATTTTGGCAATGCCAGTTACCCTTGTGCGCAGTATACAAAAACAAAACAAAACAAAACAAACATGAAACAATGCTTCCGTATTAATATTAGTTAATAAAAAGACAATCATTCAGTGTTTGTTCATGTTTTACAGATTCACTGTACACACGAAACCACAAGAGTGTCGCTTTCAGATTTATCCACTCTGGGACCCGGTTTAAATAAATATATGTTTCACTCTCCCAAAACAACCAGGGGCCTCATGTATCAACGCTGCGTACGCACAAAAACTCTATGTACGCCAGATTTCACTCTCACGTTTGGATTTACTAACGATGAAATTAACGTGAGAATGTGCATTGGTCTGCGCCAACTTCATGTCTGGCGTACGTGTATTTCTTGTGTGTGTTTGTTTTATTTCCGTTGGCGACTCCTAGAGGCAATTATGTTAAATTGCACACTACAAAGTATCGCACCAACTATACACCAATTATAAAATGGGTTAATTGACACAATATTTTTCCACCAATTATGTGATTTAGAACATATAAAAGCATTTGCAAATGTATACAACCCTTAGCCTATGACAATGGCATTGTTGGCCTTACTAGAGGACATTGTCAATGGCCGAAACCGAAGGGAATGCGTTATTAGGGATCACAGTGATTTTCTGGCCCACGATGATGACTGGCTTATTAGCAGTTTCAGATTTCCAAGAGCTATCCTTTTGGAGCTCTGTGCTGAGTTGGGTCCAAATTTGGAAAGAGAGACAGCGAGGAGCCACGCATTACCCGTTCCCTTACAGGTGCTGACAACGCTTGGTTTCCTGGCAACTGGTTCTTTCCAAAGGGAACTGGCAGACCGCTCGGGGTTAAGCCAGTCATCTTTGAGCCGTGCAATGAAAGCTGTATGGGACGGGATCATCCGCATGTCTAGCAGGTATATAAGGTTTCCATACCATGCAGTTGACCAGCCAATCATTAAAGCGCAATTTGCAGCGATCGCCGGTTTTCCTAATGTAATCGGAGCGATCGACTGCACACACATTGCTATAAAGGCAATCTGAAGACGAATTCGCATACATGAATCAGAAACATTTCCATTCAATAAATGTGCAAATATGTGATGCTCAAATGCACCTAACAAATATTGTCGCAAGGTGGCCTGGGTCAAAGCATGATTGATTCATCCTCACAAACAGCATGGTTGAGATGTTAACCCCCCTCAACAACCCACAAACTGACCAAGAGCGCAGATACAATGATGCCCATTCTCGCACTCGGCCAGTTGTAGAGCGGGCGATTGGGCAGCTATATACAATTTTTGCCGGTGGTGCTGCATTGATAAGAGCGGAGGGGTGCTGCTATGCCGCCCTAACAAAGTGTGCCACATCGTGCTGGCCTGTGGTGTGCTGCACAATGTCACGCACAGACATGGCATACCTCTTGGTGAGGCAGTGGCACTGCCAGATGACCCAGACCCAGGACCAGCGTGTATACAACCCAACCAACAAGCCATTCAAGCCCGCCAACGTGTGGTTGCGGCAATGTAAAAGGTAATCAGAGACAAAGTTTGTTTTTTGACCAATTTCTTTAATGACTGGCTTATGTCTGTGAGTGCATCAGTTATATTTTTCAGGTGACTCAAGACGCGGCCTGACTGACGGGCCTCAGCACTGGGGGAAGTGCTGGAAATGCCGGAGACACTGGGTCCTGGTTGCTCAGGAGGGATGAACTCTGAGTGCGTGCCACTGGATATTCCTGCACCATCTAAGTCTAAATAAAAACAAGCACATTAACTGATATTTGAGTCCATTTCTTATGGGTACACACATATTTATAAATGCAATGGACACATAAATTAAAGTCTCCTATGTACCACTACATTGCATGTATTGGAAACTTAAATGCAAACTGGCATGTTTACCAAAGTTAAGACATAAAATGAGAAGTAATTTACCTTCATGGGGTTCCTCTAATACATCCGTGTCTCCCACAGACACGGATACTACTCCAGACAGTAAAGTGTCGCCCACAATTGAGGCAACTCTCTCCTCAAAGGGTGTTAGTTCAGCATCCCCTGTTCCCCTGCTTGCTTTAGCCATTGCTTTTTCGTTTGGTTTTGCCAAAGTGGAGTCATTACCAAATTTATACGGGTGAGGAGGCAGGCAGGGGTTTTGCGCTTGTGCATGTGCGCTCAATTTCACGTTAATTGGATGTACAAAGAGAATATGCTTGGGATTCCGTGTACGCGATCTGGGGCCTGTTTCAATAAGGAGGTTCAACCAACTCTGAGTTAAAACTTGAACTCTGAGTTGACTTACCCTGAGATGGGAAACTCTGAGTTTTCGGTTACAGAACAGCTGAAATGAGTTAGTTCAATCCACTCTGAGTAGGTTGACTCTGAGTTTAGTGCTTGCAGCTTGACTATGAAAAGCCCTGATCAATGGAGCTCTGAAATTATGATTCACCATGGCAACCGCTCCCGCCAAAAAGACCTCTGCATATTTCGAGCCAATGCTTAACTTTAATTCTTAATAATTATTAAGAATATAATTACTTAATTATTAATAATTAGAATATCAAAGGTAAAAACTGGCAGAACGGTAAGTTACTGAACTATTAATTTTCATGGTATCAAACAGGCAAAAAAATAAAATAAAATAAAATAAAATAAAAAATAATAATTAGAAGAAGAAAACAGCTAAACATGGAAGTAAACATAATTCAACCAGGTAAAGCTTTAAGCATAAAGGGTTCATGAGTGTAGGCTACATGATTTTACAAATATTTGACATTAAAATATGTCATATAAAAAAACATATGTGTCTAATTTCACTTTGCAGCAGCTTTTTCCACATAGTCTAATGCTCTTTCACAAAATGAAATGTTCTCTAATCCAAACGGTTGCATTTCTTAATTAGAGTAATGAAATGAAGCCAACAGCAAGAAGGCTCGCAAAATGATGAAGAACAGATGAAGAGGAGATGGAAGTATTGGAAGAATATTAAAATCCAACATGAAAAAAAAGAATAAAAGTTGCATTTGTGCATTTATAGGAAAAAAAGATGACCTAGTAAATTTAACAGCTGTGGTGGTGGTTATATATATATATATATATATATATATATATATATATATATATATATATATATATATATATATATATCATCTGCCATTCTTCCATTCCATACAGCAATCAGCTTCATATTTGATGGCTTTGTGCTCAGTAGGCAATGACACTAAAATTCTCAGAAAGAGCATTAGAGCAAGGCACACTTTCTTTACCGCTCTGCATACAGTGTCTGTACTAATGTGCTCTGACTACCATTTAAAAATGACACAGGTCAAATAAATACACATGTCTAATCAAAATAATCCTATACTATATGATAAATAATAATCTTATTTATGAAAGGACAAGCCATTTTTGTCACTTTGACAGTGTCTGCATGATGAAAATATGTGCAATAAATTAATGCACCTAAAAATGATTTTCTTACTTAGTATTGTCTTGTTGTTTCCAATTAAAAAAAAAAAAAAATCTAAAGATTCTTAAATCAAAATGTCTTTCTTTTTTCTGTCAAAAAGGTTTTTGAAAAAAAAACATTCCAGGATTTTTCTCCAATTTTCGATGGGACCCAACAGGTTGAAGGTCCAAATTTCAGTTTCAATGCACCTTCAGAGGGCTCTACATGATCCCAGCCAAGGAATAAGGGTCACTGGAAACTTCAACTTCAACCCATTGTAGTCCACTATATGCAAAAATCCTGGAATATTTTCCTCAAAAACTTCACTTTTTTTTTTATTTGAAGAAAGAAAGACATGAACATCTTGGATTACATGGGGGTGAGTAAATTATCAGGACATATTTTCTCTGCAAGTGAAGTTGTCTTAAGTTGAATATATATTTAATTAAACATTCTGATGAAACTGTTCCATGTTCTTCATCAGCACAGTATTTTAAATGTAATTGTGCTGTATTTCTTAAAAAAAAAGCTAAAAATTTAAAATGTACATTTTATATGGCATTTGTAAAGACTTTGTATTTTGTCTTTTAAATAAAACTGTCCATTTTCCACCTTGAGCATGCTTTGAAACTTTTTGAAGGTTTTTTTTATTTTAATGATTTGTAAAATAACAGTGTTTCTCTGTAGAACATTTAGTGCTTTTATTGTAGTAATCTAGGTAAAATCTGTCAAATAAGGGTTTTACATTGTAAAAAAAACAGTTAAACCACTGGCAGATACAGCTGCCAAACAAAAACCACAAAGTTAAGTAAAATATTGTAACTGAAACAAGGGAAATTTTGTAAAATAAAGGTTTTATACTGTAAAAAAGGTCCCGTAAAAAAACGGTCAAATGATTGGAATCTGTGTCTGCCAAACAAAAAATTTTAAATTAAAGTTAAATATCATAATTGAAACAACGAAAAATCTGTAAAATAACTTTTTTCTGTAAAATTATTGTTTTTGCACTTTATTTCATTTTTTATATTTTTTTTACAGTGTACAGTGTAAGGTGTATATTTAATCTTTTAAGTGTATTTTTCTTATTTTTAATATTATCTGTCAATTGGGTAAGAAAAATAATCTTGTTTCCAGTCACATTAAGATTATTTTTCATGTTTTAAGTAAAATGCACTAAATTTACATTCCAAAACACTCATTAAGAAAAGCATTTTTGAAGCATAAATGAATGAATGATGTATTTAAACATCACTTGCGCTTTAAAAAGGGGGAGGAGACCGAAAGAAACTCTGGGTTTACCGAAGAAAACCTGCTCCCGACCAGGTTAGGTTCACAGAGTAAGTTGCCATGGTAATTGACTCTGAGTATAAGTTACCTCTCTTTCAGAAACGGGCTTGACTTACTCTGCTTTCTCAGGTTTAACATACCTCCCATTCTGAAACCGAAAACCCAGAGTTTCCCTCATTTCAGGGTTAACATACTCAGAGTTTTCACTTAACCTCCTTTCTGAAACGGGCCCCAGGACAAAACACCTAATCAATACAAAATGCATGCGTATACAACCTAAACACATCTCTTTGTGGACAAGGCCTTAGTTGTATGTAAGATTTGTGGTTTTTTTTTTTTTTGTTAAAGTAATATATTCACAAGCAATATTCTCATCAGTTTCATCAGCTCTATCAGCCAAGGCTCCAATAAGTATCAAAAAAGATAAACAATTCGCATAGCAAACGTCACACGCTATGCAATTGCTTTAATAAAATAAATGTAAGAAATAAACATTAAACAATTTAGAAAAAAAATAAATAAATATAACAGTAGTTCAAACCAATAAGTGTAAAGTTGTTATCAGAAAGAAATTTCCCATTCTATCTTTTAGGCTTGGTCTACAATAATACGTTTCCATTTGAAGGCCTGTTTTGGTCTTCCATCCACACTGAGGCTCCATTTACACGAAGGGAAGACGCAGATATTTCCCTGCGGTTTGGCCTTTCATTTACACGAAAACTCCGTTTTTATCACAGAAAACGATTGTTTATAAAAACTCCGGCCAAAGTGGATAAATTTGAAAACTCCGCTTTCACGTTGTAGGGTGGACTGTGAAAACGGAGGCTTTTGAAAATGATGATGCATATTTATAGTCATGTGACACATATTGTACCAATAGATATCTATGTTTACACCAGTAATTGTGCCTGTAATATTCACTGTCACACTGCTGCTAAAGAGATTTACCTTGTACACTCTTCAAATTACAGTCCTAAAATGATGACAGAAAATGTACTCACAGTTGCTGTCCTGCAAAACATGAGGACAACTGCTTTTCAGATAAAATATGAATGAGCGCGATATAGACGCGTCAGTGAATGATGAGACATTTCCGTAAATTATCCTGCCTGAAGAATTGTGTAAAAACTTATTATGTCTGTATAATTTTGGAGGCTTTACGCATGCGCAGTAAGGCGAATTTGACGTTTTCCTACGTTTCAGTAAGGGTTTGAGAAACTTTTGGAAAACGCTTGGAAACGCTAGTGTGGACGGAGAGCGTTTTAAAATGAAAACTCCGAAAAATCCTGATTAATGTAAACGTAGCCTGAGATGGCATTTATGTTGACGAAAACTGAGCTTTTTGAAAACGGGCTCCGAAGTGGATAACTGAAAAAAATGTCCTTTCAGCATTGTTGTCACACCCTTGGACTTTACATTTAGCTTTTCTCAATGCCCATATTTGGTTCTTCCTGTTCATCAGCCTCATTCCCATCACCTGACATTGTAAATAGCACTCCTATAAGTTTGATTTCTGTTCCAGTCATCCTGTCTGTTTGTTAACCTGCCTGAGGATTTTATTAAAGACCAAGAGCCCAGCTAGCCACCACCCCGAGCCCACCGACCACGGAGAGCCAGAGTCCATTGCGACAGAGCCATTGCCTACAGGAGCGACAGCATGGACGATCGCCATGGAGGTAGAGCCAAGCCTGTTTGACCAGGTGCTTTAGCCGGCCACTGTGTCTGCAACAGCAGAAGTTTAAGTGGCTAGAGAGGGTGCTGAGGACAGCACCGCCACTGAGGGTGAGGTAAAGCTGGACCTGGGACAGCTAGTGATGGAACAAGATTTGATTGATTTCACTGAGGATATAGACATTGAACTTCCTGTGCTCTCTGAACTGTGGGTCTGCGTGGATTTCCCACCCATCCTCCCTGATATGACTGCGCACAGATCTCTCAGAGCAGAGTCCTTGACACTCAGATCAAGAGAAATGGTAGCTTTATCAGGCATTACATGCAGAAAACTTTCTGAAAAAGGTACTGAACATTCTGAAGGTTTCAGCGATACAGTGATAATAAAACATTGATTTTGAAATACACAGTGCTCATGATCAGGGCCGGCGCCCACCACCAAAGGAATAACAACCATTCAAAATTTCTTAGTTAGGTTCTCTTTACTTCTAAAATAACTGCTGCAAATAAATAATTTTACATTGGCACCAAACATAAATAGAAATAAATAATATGAAGGTTAAAATTATAAATATTAAATACCACCACAATTACTAAAAACACAGATTTGGAACGGAACAACGTAAACACAGAAAGTTAAAAGTGCAAAAAAAAGTTTAAAGTGCAAATAACAGTATAAGTATTTTCTGAAGTATGAATTTTCAAAGTGTAAATTTTAAACTGCAAATAACCATAAATAACTGCACCGTAGAATTTACTCAACAGAGGGACTTTCTCTATAGAGTCCATTCTGCTATTCTATAGAACTATATTATGCTACATAAAATATCTAGGCTGTTATTATTATGTGACATAATAGTAACAGCCTAGATATTTTATGTAGCCTAATTTGCGCACACTGGGGAGTGAGTCAGTCCTCGCTGCAGCCTGTAGCGCGATGACTGGATCAGGTCCAATACGTACTGGACGTTGTAACCATAGATATATACGGTTGTAATGCGCATGTGGTTTGTTTTGCTGATATTTCAATATAAAGAGTCACATGAGTGAAAACAGCTTGATCCGACAGCTATGGTCAGGTTGTATATTGAATCTAATGTTTAATGTTGTTTTTCCCCTCCATATATGTACATGACATGCCCTGCTGACACTGGGTTCTGCTTCAATTTGCTGATCAATGTACAGATCACTGTAGAAAAATGAGTATAGCCAGTAAAGAAAGAACTCTTACCAGTAAAAATATCATCAAGCACACTCTTTTTTTTGACATCTGACAACATTTTTGTTGTTGTTGTTGTTGTTGTTGTTTTTATTGGTGCTGTTATTATTTTTCCATTTTCCCTTGAATGTGTACTGGTATTTCAAGTATTTTATTATTATTTACTTATTGTATTGTAACTTTAGGATTAAAATGACATAGAGACATATTCTTAAAATGACACATAAAATTACATATTTTTGCTTCCACTCAACAATAAAAATGACCTGAATAAAATGACTTCATTTTAATATGTTGTATATACACTCACTGAAAATAATACTTGACAAAGATATTATGCTTTTAATCCATTAAATTTAAGTTAAAAATTTCAAATTTAAAATGAATTTAAAACTTTAAAATTTTAACATTGTGCATGTGTGTAGAGAGCATCACATCACAACTTAAGCATCACATTTGTGTAAATTATTATTCATCAATTATTACTTATTAATATTCATCACTACTAGTACACTGGTTAGAATATCATCACAATACAATATTGTCCCTTTAAACCAGCGCATGAGTATTATATTCAGAGATCGCTATTGCGCATGTGTTTGTTTTAAACCACCGCGTACGCGCCTAACAACGTCCAGTATCAAAGATAAAATTAAAGAATATTTTATCATTAACCTACTATTACTACTTGCAAAATTTCATATTCACTCAACAAAATCTTTAATTTATTATTTAAAAAAAAAGAGGTTCAACAGCACATCCAAACTATTTCATCATCCAAAAATCTTAAGGCTTCTAAAACTGTCAAAATCTTTTTAATTTACATTGTTCAAGGTTTCGTTTTGTATTTTATTACATACATGTATAATGCTGACATCTTTGTACTTTTGTGCTTTGTACCTTAGCAATAATAATAATAAATAAAAAAAACGTCCAGTACGTATTGGACCTGGTCCATCTTACTTTTACAAAACCATTTGAAAGTTGTTTTGAACGGGATTTTGAAAAGCGTGTCCCCCGAACCTGTCACTGTATCAGTAGTCAGGCTAGTGAAAGTTTTGTAAAGGAATGAAACCAAGTTGTACCACAACAATTTCTCACACTCGCACAAATGCTCTAAATATTCAAATATAATTTGAGGTTGCGCAGATTAAACCAAAAGGGTTGCAATTTCGAGCCCTGCTGTCGCAAAACGAGTTATGCTCGTCTCCTGTCCTGGAAAATATAATTGGCTGAATCGTATAAATGCTGGATTAAGATCGTGTGGGGGGTCGAATCGAGATTGCAATCTTTTAGCGATTAATTGTACATCTCTAGGTCCCTGCTTCTGTTATTTTCTTGGACTGAGGAGGACGTTTTGAGGAACTTCTAAAACTTTTTTTTTTTAAAGAAGATAAGTTATTTTTACGCTATAAACAAGTAGTGAACAGGCGCTCTAAATCCCAGACTGCTGTGTAAGTCGGTTTGGCAAACAACCGTCTGCTATGTAAATTATTATGAATATAAACGCAAACCGCAATCGTCTCATCTGCAGCGAGTCATTTCCTCTCGCGGCTCTGATAATGATGCAATTGGCATATATTTTGACAACATGCTTTAGACATATTTTATTTGTTATTTATACTAGTAGAGTGTTGTGTTGATTTTTTCACGACCCACATTTTTTGGTGCCCCCCAGACACTTGGTGCCCTACGCGCAGTGCGTGGTGTGCGTGTGCGGAGCGCCAGCGCTGCTCATGATATATGATATTTGTGTCACCACAAATAAATCAATGCATGGCGAACACACAACAACCTGAGTCCAATTTACGCCTACTCATCAACTTAACCTAAAGTTGGGGTAGAATTAAATTAATGCCAAAGCTCAGCCTTCTGTTTTTTTTTTGTACCCCTCCATCACCTCACGTACCCCAGTTTGAGAACCACTGATTTATACTGTTCTCATCTTAAAATACAGTACCTTGGTCGAAGTTTGATCTATGTTTCCTGACCAGTGGTCATCTATTTATTTACTTGATTATATTGTACGGTGACGCATTTCTGCCACACACTTATTTTGTTGTTAAAACGACATCTTTTCTCGTAAAAACGACATAATTTTCTTGTTAAAAACGACATCTTTTTCTCGTAATAACGACATATTATTTCATAAAAACGATCTGATGTTCCTGTTATAGATGATATGATTATTATGTGAGCGAGCTAAGCGTTTGTCCGCGCTGCCTTCGCCACAGTCCTGACATAAAGGAGGATGCACGCTGCCGAAGTTATAAAGAAATACACTGTTTTAATCATTTTAATGTAATGTTTTCAATTGTAGCGTCTTGTTTATTAGGATTAATCTCTGATCTCTCTACAATAACTGCCCTCAGACCCAGAGGATTTAAGATTATCATATCAAAACTGTTATTTCTGAATAATCGATTTGCTTGGAATATTAATAGGATGAATAAAGTTGGATTTCACAGAACATTTAAATACTAACAGAAATAAATAAAAGAAAACTGACACACGGTTTGATCGTGTTATGATGATGATTAAAAAGGTTAGAGAAAAACGTACTGCGCCATGGTACAACAGTAATACCCATTCTCTAAAAAAAGAAACTCGTAATCTTGAGCGTAAATGGAGAAAAACTAACTTAGAAGTTTTTAAAATTGCATGGAAAAACAGTATGTCCAGCTATAGACGGGCTTTAAAAGCTGCTAGAGCCGAGTATATCCACCAACTCATAGAAAAAAACCAAAACAATCCAAGGTTTTTATTTAGCACAGTGGCTAGATTAACAAATAACCAAACACCTCCTGACCTGAATATTCCTGCAGTTTAATAGTAATGTCTTTATGAATTTCTTTACTGATAAAATAGACAACATTAGAAATACAATAACAAATATAGTTACTACTGCAACTGATACTTCAACATTAGTCATTACACCGGAAGAAAAACTGCAGTGCTTTACAACTATAGAACAGAAAGAATTAAATAAACTTATCACCACATCTAAACCAACAACATGCCTATTAGATCCTGTACCCACTAAATTACTAAAAGAGTTGTTACCTGTAGCAGAAGTACCGCTTCTTAATATTGTTAACTCATCATTATCTTTAGGTCATGTCCCAAAACCATTCAAACTAGCAGTTATTAAACCTCTTATTAAGAAACCACAGCTAGACCCTAGTGAACTGGCAAATTACAGACCCATTTCTAATCTTCCATTTATGTCTAAAATTCTAGAAAAAGTTGTGTCTGCTCAATTGTGCTCCTTCTTGCAAAATAATAATATCTTTGAAGAATTTCAGTCAGGTTTCAGGCCCCATCATAGCACAGAAACTGCACTTGTAAAAATCACAAACGACTTGCTACTTGCGTCAGATCAAGGCTGCGTCTCATTGCTAGTTTTACTTGATCTTAGTGCTGCGTTCGACACTATAGATCATGAAATACTCATAGATCGATTACAAAACTATACAGGTATTCAAGGGCAGGCATTAAGATGGTTCAGATCATACCTGTCCGATCGCTATCACTTTGTTTATTTAAACGTGGAGTCATCGCAGTTATCACCAGTAAAGTATGGAGTGCCACAAGGATCTGTCCTAAGCCCACTACTATTTTCAATTTACATGTTACCCCTTGGTAATATTATTAGGAAATATGGGATTAGTTTCCATTGTTATGCTGATGACACTCAACTATATATTTCAACAAGACCAGATGAAACTTCTAACTTAGCAAAGTTAACAGAGTGTGTTAAAAATGTGAAAGACTGGATGACCAATAATTTTCTACTGTTAAATTCAGATAAGACTGAGATATTACTTATTGGACCAAAAAAGAGTACACAGAATCTCTTAAACTACAACTTGCAACTAGACGGATGTACTGTTGTTTCCTCTACAGTCAAAAATCTGGGTGTTATATTAGACAGCAACCTGTCTTTTGAAAATCATATTTCCTATGTTACTAAAACAGCATTCTTCCATCTTAGAAACATTGCTAAGCTACGGAACATGTTACCTGTTTCTGATGCAGAAAAGTTAGTCCATGCATTCATGACGTCTAGACTGGACTATTGTAATGCACTACTAGGTGGTTGTCCTGCTTCTTCAATAAATAAGCTACAGGTAGTCCAAAATGCAGCTGCTAGAGTCCTTACCAGATCAAGAAAATATGATCATATTACCCCAGTTTTACAGTCTCTACACTGGCTACCTATTAGGTTCCGTATCACTTACAAAATATTACTTCTTACCTATAAGGCCCTTAATGGTTTAGCTCCTGCATACCTAACTAGTCTCCTACTACGCTACAATCCCTCACGCTCCCTAAGGTCTCAAAACTCAGGACTTTTAGTAGTACCTAGGATAGCAAAGTCCACTAAAGGAGGGAGAGCCTTTTCTCATTTGGGTCCCAAACTCTGGAATAGCCTTCCTGATAACGTTCGGGGTTCAGACACACTCTCTATGTTTAAATCTAGATTAAAGACTCATCTCTTTAGCCAAGCATTCACATAATGTATCTCATAACGTTGTACTTCAGTTACATCTGATCAAATGCACATTAATATTCTTCGGCTTGGGCTAAACACATCATTTTTGTTTGGTTGGAAGTTGGAACAGCAGCTACGCTAATTATTTCTCTATTTGTTTCTCTGTTTCTGCCACGGGATTTCCATCCCGTTGTAACTAGGATTTACACAAGATTCAGCCCGGATTCAGAAGAAGAGATGATGCCGACCCCTCAGAGGACCGCAGATGATGCCAGCCTTGAAACAACATACAGCACTACATAATTTTCTTACAAGTTTGATCACAGCACATAATCATTGCAATTAGTGTTCATCATCTGTTCGATTACACAGTTACTGATTTTAACATTTATATCATATGTACATCGACTTGACATACAGTATTCACCACTAAATACTAAAATTACTAAATATATTGTAGTAGCCTAAACTTTTGTACAGCGCTTTGCAACGATTCGTATTGTGAAAAGCGCTATACAAATAAACTTGAATTGAATTGAATTGAATTGAATGATGATTTCGTTCTGTTTAAAAATAAAAAAATATTCTGTTCTTGATTTCCTCTCTTTAACCAGTAATATATTTTATATATTTTCTTCTTCTTCCCCTTTTTCCTCATTCTCCTCCTCATTCCCTTTTTAACTTTATATACACAAGAAATAAAGGTGTACAACTTATACATTACAATCTTACACCTCACATAATTACATCAGAATTTAACTTAAATGTTAATGCTTTTGTTTTGGCTTATTTTTGTGTCTATTTTGTGTTTATTATTGTCAGACTTGCTTTATATTTACAACTCTGTTTTCTCCTATTTTGTACTGTTTTTCTGTATGTCCTACATTGTGTTGGTCTACAAAAAAAAATTGGTAAATGAAATAATCTCATGAAATCTCATCGCATGAAAGAGTATCATCTGTTGCATTTGTATAGTCTTAGTGAGCTTTTATGAGGTTTAGGCTAATTCCATATTAATGCTACAAATTAAATGCCCGATGTCATAATAACAAATGGCCAGAGTAAAAGCAGGATCTTCTCAGCTGCACTTAAAGACAGTGTTAGTATGTGATCTAAACTTCTGTCAAATGTCAAAACATTTCTACACTCTTGAGACATTATTCATAAATATTCTGTATATTTATTTCTGTAATGAGTTCAGCTTTAAGAATAAAAACCAACCTGTTTGATCCTCAGTATCTTCATGTTTGACTCTAAATGCTTCTTCAATCTTCATGTCTTCACTCTCCTCTTTAATAAACACCATCTGTGTTTGTTCCTCAGTATCTTCATGTTTCAATGTTTCTTCAATCTTCATGTCTTCACTCTCCTCTTTAATAAACGCCATCTTTATAATAGTGTGTCACGTGGATCTCTGTTGATTCTCCAGTTTTTCTGTGTGTTTGAAAACTTTGTCCTGTTTAAGATGAGAATAATTAATAGAAAGAAAAATCAATGCAAACTAAATCTCTGTGTGCGTCTCAATCAGCTCCTAGTTCAGTAGTCAGTGCACTAGTAAGACAGAGTTAATAGACTTATTTATAAAATGTATAAAATATACAAATTACCCAGAAGGTTTATATTTAGGCAGGCAATTTTATACTTAAATTTCGTATTGAAATACTTGTTCATATCTAATATATTACACTCTCATGAAATCATTCTCGGTTGTGATTCACTCGTTTGTGTTTGTTGTTGTCGTTTGTAGTCCGCGTGCCGCTGAATCGAGTCACTGAATCATTTCGCAAAAGATTTGATTCAAATGATTCGGATTCTCAGTTTCTCTCATCACTTTTTATCATCACACGATTGATTCATGATATATAGAGAGAAATGAGACGCACCTTCTCTGTTACTAAAGGCTAACGTCTTCAGTAACACTAAAGCATTACAACGTTATATTTAATAAGGATGATTTATTTTACATTGCTTGTAAAAACGCTTTAATTGATGCAACGATTTCCAACTTTAAAAGCACAAACCTCTCTTCAGGCGACTGACAACAGATGAGAAGCCCGGCGCGGCTTTATGACGTCACATCAATAGACCAAAATAAAAGTCCCATTGGTTCACTGCTCTCTAGAATCACAAATATATCCTAGAAATGTTTTATATAGAATAGAATTTCGTACCCATATGATGATGCTTTTCTAAAGTTATTAACATTGTAAATCTATTAATATTATTCTCTATTTTTATGTACATTTATTACACTTTGTTTCATGTTTTATACCTTGCCATTAAATTCATAAACTAGTTCATGCTGCTGTGTAATTGTTACAAAGGATGACAAATGTAATCTAGCTCTCTTTTGACTATTGTAATCAATCTCTTGTTATTTTGTTTGTTTGTGTATTTATTTATTTATTTATTCTTCTTTTGGAAAGTTACTGAAACACTGTCAGGGATTTTCTTTTTCTTTTGCTATTGAGGCAAATGAGAACAAAAAAATACATATATATACCACTACAAAGGTTTATTTATTGTGAATGTTAATGAAATATGATTTACATTTCTTTACATATCTTTTTGTTTAAATGTGCATATAATCTGTGCTAAAATATTATTATAATATAAACAAGTTACATATGAAAATCTCAGTTTTCAGTTGCTGAAAATGTATTTACAAACAAAAGTCATTGATAACAGATCCACACTGAAAATGAACAAATCTTCTGTAAATATTAGATATAAAGGATACTATGGTCTGTATTTGATCTTACTTATTTCAGTGGTAATGTTCCTTTATGTAAGCAATTTTGTTTAATACATTTTTTGTAGTGTAAAAGAATCATTGATTATTACCTTTTCAGTTTCAGTTTATTATTACCAATAAACAGTTTATTCCCAGACAGCAAGCCAACATTGAATAAACATAGTTTTTCCATCTGAATCATCATTATGGTTGATGTTGAAATTTCAATGCAAAATAAATGTTGAATCACCATTACCATATCGATGAAAACCCGATGTTATTAATGTTGATGGCAACAATATTGGAACAACATTGATCTATAGTTATCTTTATGATTGACTAAGCATTGATATTTGGTTTATCGGGCGATCGCTGAATGTGTTGAAAAGTCATGGATTTATAGTTGACCGGGAAACGACGCTGTTGTTGAAGAGTCATCGGCATATAGTTGACCGGGAAATATGATTGAAAATGCATCGATATATAGTTGACCGGGAAATTTGATTGAAATTCCATCGATTTTTGGTTGACCGCGAGATCAACACCAATGTACTGCACCGGACACAGTTCATTTCTGGACCTTGGCACATGCGTACAGGTAAGCTTGCTTAATGTTCGATATGAATGAATTGTACCAAATCAAATACTGTTAGGTTGATCGTTATGATCGTTAATGTAGTAACCGACGCAGTGCTGCAGTCGCTGAAATAGATTTTTGTTTTACCAATGTGTCAAAATATGCCAAAAGTACTTTGTGGTTCTCTAGGTTATAAAGTTAGCAAAACCTCATTGATGGATTCTGGGAGAACTTTAGGGTTGTTTCGTGTGTGTTATGCCTTATTTACTGTATATGTACGTGTTTTAGTGTAGTGTGATTACCATTTTAATTCTACCCCGTGTTTGGGTGGCTGCGTCCACCCCTGTGTGTGTAGCGTGTCGTGTGTGTGTATTTGACTTTCCTATGTGTACTGTGTTCGTGCCATGTTCTGCTCCCAATCCTTGACGACAACTTGATTGAACAAATCATTGACTAAATCACAGTAACATAATTTTACTTGTATTCTAGACGCCTTGACTCAACGTCTTACAACGGCAAGCACCTATGACTTCACTCAAGCCGTACAGAAGTGGCTGCGCTACGCCCCAGACCGATCGGGAGGAGCCGGAAGACAGACGCAGCAGGAGTCAGCACTTTAAAAGAAAAAAATAATGAAATAATACAGTAAAAATTATTGTTTAATTTTTAAAGAATTCGTGGGGTGTCATTTGTGCTAGTCCAGGTTATTGCCTAAAGGTATAGTTTCTATTTTCTATATTTTGCTAGTCCATCCTGGCTGTCGATAAAGCAGGATTAGAGCCTATTAATAATGTTTTTAATATTATATTAAAATTACAGACCTTCAGATTAAACCTGTGGTATACTAAATCACCATTGAAGCTTTGTTGATATGCTGGGACTTCAACATTGTTTCAATATCCATTGTAATCGAAATACCATTGAAATTCTGTTGATCTCTAGGTATGATTTAAACGTTGTTTCAATGATAATAGAGGGTGCAACATGATGAAGAATCAACAACGTAACATTATATATTATTAATTTGGAAAGATTTGTTGTTTGTTTTTTAAATAGCACTTTTATGTCTGTGTTCATGGGAGGCAAACACAAACGATATATTGCTATGGTATAATAACTCAAATCACTTACTTTGCCATAAAGACCACAACTGTCATGATAGCTGGGTTCCCTTCCTCCCGCACTTCACTCCCCTGATTGTGTACACTTGTCCTGTGATCATGACACTCGTCTCACCCACACCTGTTCACAATTATACAGACTATAAAGTTGCCCACTTCCCACTCCTTATTTTGGCTGCATTGTTTCCTGTATCCTGGTTTCTGTGTTGTTTGTTTTTCGTCATTCTCGTTCTTGAAGTTTATGTTCCTGACCTTGCCTTGTTTGTGTTTTGTTGTGTCGTGTTGGCCTTTGTTTTGTTTGTTTGTTTATTTAATAAATATTCACCTTCCCTGCAATTTGGACCCTGACCTCATCTCTCAACGTGACAGCAACTGAATTTGAAGAAAACTTCACTGGGGTTTCAAACGAGGGGAAAAAAGTATAATAAAACAAAACAAACAATCTGTGTCAACAGGTTATTCACCTAAATGTTGATCCTCGAATTTGATGCTACTGTGTATTTTTTTTTCTTTATAGAAACGTCATTTGAATCATGTGTCATTATTGGCTGCCTACCTGCGTGATCATTGCAACCGTTTTTAATCTCCGCAAGACACATTATGCAATTTTGCTAGAGGTCTTTGTGTTAATTGATTTAGGCTGCAAGGTTTTAGTAATGTACATGACATGAGGATTATAATTTCCAAAAATTATAAAAGCATAAAAGCATAGTGCAACATAGATTACAATATTCAGAGCAATGAAACTTTTGTAAAATATTGTGAAGGCAATGAAATCAAATGTACATTTACATTTACATATTGGCATTGTGCATTGTAAGGAATGTCATTTAGATAATGTAAAATAATATGAATTTTATGGTTTACAAAGACAAGGTCTTCTAGTGCAGGAAAACGTTATGGGTACTAACATACTATACATTAGATAAAAATTAAACAATATATAAATCAACAGTAAAACCACAGACCTATTAAGATGCAAAAGCTTCTGAAAATTAGTCTCCTACACATTCACCTAAAAAGATACAGAGCTGACAAAGGGGCATACCATTATGTATAAAATAAAAAAAAGAGAAAAAGGTACAAATATGTCTTTTTAAGGTAATAACATGTACTCAAGTCCCCATGAATTCAACATTTCAAATATTGAGTTTGTTTCTACATATTAGTCCTCTTGTGGTTAACAATATATCTGTGCAAGTTAATATACAGAAAAAAAAATTGTGGTAATCTTTATTCATTAACCATTTCATCTTTAATTTATAATCTTATAAACTTATTTCTGGTCTGGAACTGGTCTGGAGTTCCCGATAACATCAGTTTGATGGCTAAGAATTGAATACCCTTAAGCATTTCCCTCCAACCATGACATACTCACAAATGGATCATATACTCTTTGATTTCACCTGATGAAACAAACCTCAAAAAATAATATAAAAAATCCTTGTTAATAAGCTGATGATGGAAAATCTAATGATGGATAAAAAAAAAAAAACCAAATTCGTAAATGTAAATTTTAATAATAATAAAACCCTACAAAATATTCAACCTTTTTTAAATGGTCTATCTTTTTTGACAAACATTTCAGAAACAGTTTTTTGAGAAACTCCTTTAATGACATTTCTCTGTCATTATTAGTGTTTGTGAGAAATATACTTTTAGTTATCAGTTGTAAATATTTAACATTTATTTTTCTATTGCCCCTTTTCTATTTTAATTAGGATTGAATTCAAAATAGACATAACAATACATAAATAAATACACTGTTAGACATTTCAAAGGGTTTTTACAGTGTTGCCAGTAAGTTACTGTAATTAAGATATACAGTATCCAACTGTATTTCACTTTACAGGACCCAACTGTATTTCAGTAAGGCACTGTAGTAATGCACAGCCATATATTATTGTAATTAATTGTTTTGTATATAGATTTCATTAAATTGTATAACTTTTATATAGAATTAATTTTATAGGTACTACTGACATTCAATTCAAACAGACAAATTATTCCAAAATATCACATTCTTTATTTAAATATTGCACATATAACACTGAAAAATAGTGCATTCTTCCAACAGTGCATCTTCACCATTTCTCCCATCTAAGGCATTCCAGGTGCTGCTCCAAAACGTATGCCACCTTTGCTCACCATCCACTTTATTACACAGCGAAATTTGTTCGAAGAAATTACACATTTGTAAAAGACAAACCCCCATATGGAATACACAAACCTCTTAAAATCATAGTGAAGTTATTCTCTTACCATGAATTATCAGTCCAAGTGTGGCTGGCCTGCTACCGTCCGTTGTGATGCTTCATTGAGTTGTCTTTAAACACACACAAAATGCAGTAAATATTAAATTATTATAATTTTTTTTAACTCTAATGCTAAAACTAGAAAGGCAGCTAGTCATAAAACTTTTGTTTAACCCAGCTAACTTAAGATTTTGAATTCTCAGCTAGGCTACTACTGGCCAACGTTAATTAACATCTGAACAAAATCACACATTAGTTAACTTACTGTTGATATAAGATATTTTATGTCTTGCAAGTTAAAATAATTGTATTTGGTAATTTAATAAGCTGATTGCGTCGTTTGTTAATTGAAAGTACAGCGCAGTTTACCGTGGTAAAGTTTATGTAGGCTACCATAATATCGACAAGTAAATGTTACTAGGTTAAACTGTTGGACAAAAATCTGACAAACCACACACAAACAGACATACAAATATATATTTTTACCTTGTTTGCTCGTCTTATTATCTTGTAAGGTGCGTCAATACACAGCGCAGATGCATTCCGGTGTTGTACCGAAATCTGACTCCCGGACAAAACGCACTCCCCTTCACGTGCACGCGCGTCACTCAGTTGAACGCAGCGCTTGTAGTTAAACTCGTAACGGTTTTATTTAGCAGTCTTTAGTAAGTAGTTTAACACTTACCTTATGTTTTCGGATCACTAAACGGCGTTTAAGCCCTCATATAATGTTTTTTTTTTTCATGTATAAATAAATAGCCAGATTGCGAACAGATTCAATCACCCTTGCAATCTTGACAGAATTCAGCCTGTCTATTAAAGCCTTGAATCACAATGTGACATTCAAATCTGCGTTTGCGCTGCCTAGAGAGAACAGTTAATGCATATGAAACATCTTTTGTAAACACAGGCTATGTGTGTGTGTGTGTGTGTGTGTGTATGCTAATCACATCTCACTCTAGAGACTGTATGTGAAAAAGCATTTGACTGTAGCTTCAACGGGACAAGTTTACAGGGGGGAGTGTAATTTTCACAGCACTAATATTGCACCTGTGGAAATTATACTCCCCCCACTAATACAGGTTTACATGGTCACAGATACACCAAATGTACACTGATATTAGATCTCACTCTCGAGACCATATGTGAAAAAGCATTTGACTGTAGCTTCAATGGGACAAGTTTACAGGGGGAGTGTAATTTTCACAGCACTAATATTGTGCCTGTGGAAATTATACTCTGCAGGGACACCGCCCAATTTCAAGCATTGTGTGTCATTTTTAGTTACCCTGTATTGCTCCGGAACCTCGCAAGCATATCGGGCCTCCCTCCCGAACATCAAAAAGAAGGGTGAAAATTTTGTCGTCATTTGCTTTTTTGTACTAAGCCCGAACATCACAGCATCAAGATGCTTATCCCAGTCCTTCGTGCGTTCCTTCACAAGCTTGCGAAGGGCTCTGTTGACATAAAAATGTTGATTGTGTAGTATGATTTCCATATAGAGCATATACATTGTAGCATACTGTGTGTACATGTGTAGCTGAGCATTAAATGATTATGTGTAGCTGTGCATTAATACATAAAAAGGCACCTTTGGATTCGTTCCACGAGACCATTTGTCTGGGGATGGTACGGTGCACACAGGGATCTTTTTATATTTAATATTGCGCACACATGTCGGTTTAGCTATAATTTAAAAAGAAACTTTAGTATTTCTTACTGGGTTAAGCACATGGCAATTGTTGTTACAGTTACAATCATTACAAACATCTTTAATATTGGAAAAAAATAAGAAGAAAAAAAGTAATGTTTTATAAGCATTCACATAATGTTCACATAAATACTTACATCACTGACAAATTCCTTTCCTTGGTCGGTCAGGATCCTTTGTGGCACCTCAAATTGGTGCAAAAATTTAATAAGGTACTCTGTAACATCTTTGGCAGATTTCGTTTTCAGAGGGTATGCTTGTGGCCACTTTGTTACATAATCAATTATAACACAGATGTATTTATTTCCATTATCAGTTTCGGTTAACTTGCCAATAAGGTCCATGCCCAGGAGCTCAAAGGGCTGTTTCACCTAGAGTAAATTAAAAAAAACACCAACAAAAAATAAATGTTATTGTTCTTTTTCTTCCTGTTTTTTGTTATCTACTATGTTTTAATTTTTTTTACCATTTGTGACCCTGGACAAGTCTTAAGTAGCTCAGATATATTTGTTGCAATAGCCAAAATTACACTGTATGGGTCAAAATTATCAATTTTTCTGTGAAGATATTTAGTAAATTTTCTGCAGGTAAATATAGTAATGTCACGGTTGGAATAAGGGTCTGGGTCCAATTGCAGGGAAAGAATATTTTAATTAACAAGACACAAACAAAACCAAAACCAAAGGCCAACACGGCACACACAACTTAAACTCAAAAGAACAAAACAAGAACAAGGTCTAGAGCCGGGATCAGAAACACACAACATAACACACGACAGAAGACAATGCAGCCAGAATGAGTAGTGGGAAATGAGAGTTCTTATAGACCAGATAATTGTGAGCAGGTGTGAGTGTAATCAGTGCTAATGACAAGACAGGAGTGTACAATTAGGTTAAGTGCAGTGGAGGGAAGGGAAAACAGCGACCTCAGGTGGCTGAGGGAAACCCCACAGCCCAGATCATGACACTACCCCCTCCCCACGGAACGGCTCCCAGACGTTCCACAAGTCTGGAGGGTGGAGGAACGGGGGAAGGCAAATCAGGGGGAGGGACGGCGGGCCAGGCCCGTGCAGCGCAGTCACCGCCGCGTCAGGAACAGAGAGCGCGGTTGCCTCCGCGTCCAGAACAGAGATAGCGGTCACGGCCGCATCTGGAACAGAGAGCGCATTCACAGCCGCGTCAGGAACAGCGAGAGCGGTCACCGCCGCATCCGGAACAGAGAGAGCGGTCACCGCCGCGTCCGGAACAGAGAGAGCGGTCACCGCCACGTCCGGAACAGAGAGAGCAGTCACCGCCGCGTCCGGAACAGAGAGAGCGGTCACCGCCACGTCCGGAACAGAGAGAGCGGTCACCGCCGCATCCGGAACAGAGAGAGCGGTCACCGCCGCGTCCGGAACAGAGAGAGCGGTCACCGCCGCATCCGGAACAGAGAGAGCAGTCACCGCCGCGTCCGGAACAGAGAGAGCGGTCACCGCCGCATCCGGAACAGAGAGAGCGGTCACCGCCGCGTCCGGAACAGAGAGAGCGGTCACCGCCGCATCCGGAACAGAGGGCGCGGTCACCGCCGCGTCCGGAACAGAGGGCGCGGTCACCGCCGCGTCCGGAACAGAGAGAGCGGTCGCCGCCGCATCAGGAACAGCGAGAGCGGTCACCGCCGCATCCGGAACAGAGGGCGCGGTCACCGCCGCGTCCGGAACAGAGAGAGCGGTCACCGCCGCGTCCGGAACAGAGAGAGCGGTCACCGCCGCGTCCGGAACAGAGGGCGCGGTCACCGCCGCATCCGGAACAGAGAGAGCGGTCACCGCCGCGTCCGGAACAGAGAGAGCGGTCACCGCCGCGTCCGGAACAGAGAGAGCGGTCACCGCCGCATCAGGAACAGCGAGAGCGGTCACCGCCGCATCCGGAACAGAGGGCGCGGTCACCGCCGCGTCCGGAACAGAGGGCGCGGTCACCGCCGCGTCCGGAACAGAGAGAGCGGTCACCGCCGCGTCCGGAACAGAGAGAGCGGTCGCCGCCGCATCAGGAACAGCGAGAGCGGTCACCGCCGCATCAGGAACAGCGAGAGCGGTCACCGCCGCATCAAGAACAGCGAGAGCGGTCACCGCCGCATCCGGAACAGAGGGCGCGGTCACCGTCGCGTCCGGAACAGAGAGAGCGGTCACTGCCGCATCAGGAACAGCGAGAGCGGTCACCGCCGCGTCAGGAACAGGGACAGTGGACGCCGCCTCCGCCGCCCAACGAGCGAAAATGGCCGTCATCCACTCGGGCTCAGTCGCCTCAACGACCGCCTCCGCCGCCCAAAGAGCGCAAATGGCCGCCGTCTCTTTGGGCAACGTCACCTTCTCCCTGAAGGGCAAAAAAGAAATCCTCCCTGCTGGACCCACTGATGCTGGCTGCATTCTGTCACGGTTGGAATAAGGGTCTGGGTCCAATTGCAGGGAAAGAATATTTTAATTAACAAGACACAAACAAAACCAAAACCAAAGGCCAACACGGCACACACAACTTAAACTCAAAAGAACAAAACAAGAACAAGGTCTAGAGCCGGGATCAGAAACACACAACATAACACACGACAGAAGACAATGCAGCCAGAATGAGTAGTGGGAAATGAGAGTTCTTATAGACCAGATAATTGTGAGCAGGTGTGAATGTAATCAGTGCTAATGACAAGAAAGGAGTGTACAATTAGGTTAAGTGCAGTGGAGGGAAGGGAAAACAGCGACCTCAGGTGGCTGAGGGAAACCCCACAGCCCAGATCATGACAAGTAATTTGCATTGCTAAAAACTTATTTTATACAAATAAGTTATATATTTTTTGCACACTCAGATTACAGATTTAAAAAAAAAATTGTATCTCTGCCAAATATTGTACTAGCTTTCAGAGGATGTAAAAATTACAATTTCAAATTAAAGCTCACCGCCGACTAGTGGCTTAGGAAAACAGCTAACGGTGGGCAGTATGCTTTTAATACAGTAAATATAGGAGCAATATGTCAAAGTCATGTAAATGTGACAAACTTCCTGCTGCCAGCTAGTGGTGCTAGGAGTTTGTTAAAAGTCATTTCCTGTTGTCGACAGGTGGCGCTATAATTATGAGAGAATATTGGCGTTCAGATGTGTTCAGGTCCGGATTCTTATAGAACATGTGAAGTTTGAGGTAGATTGGACATTTTCTGAGTTATAACAACTTTTATTTCCGTGGTGAAACATAAAACCTTATCAGGCCGCCACGGACACCCCTTTACTGAAAACTACTGAAATTTGAATTGAAATTCTTTCATTTTATTTAAATGTAAAAAAATGTCCCAACATTTCTGGAAATCTGGTTATTTCAGTTAAAAATTTGATGTTTTTGTTCTTTTTGTTCTTTTTTTCTCTGTTTTCCTGTTTCCTTGATATCTTTCGTTTCTACTAGGTTTGCATTTGTATTTCCCACTGTTTGTCATATTTGTCCATTCTCATTGCAATATGTTACATAAAAGAATTCATACCTCTATTGGAGTGATTTCATTCTCCTGTTTCAGACAGGATTTACTGGCCTGGCGCTGTTCACACTGGGACACCTTGTGACAACAGACAAAAGCATTAGAGGATTTTTTTATGGTAAAAAATTAGGTTGCTTATAAAGTGAATATTGAATTAATCACAAAACAAGTAAAATAAATAAATTGTTAATTAACATAAATGTAAACTTAACCAACACATTTGTCATTACCCATCTATCGATGTCCTGTGACATGCCAGGCCAGTACAACCTCCTGGATATGGCATGTAGAGTTTTGTTCTGTCCACAGTGAGCTCCAGTGCTGCTGGCGTGAAACTGTGAAAAAATTGTGTTGGCCTCCTCTGGCCTATTAACAACTTTGACTCGCCTTTGTTATTTTTGTCGGATGTACATTAATTGTCCATCTATGGAAAAAAAAGAATTTTGTTAACAAAATATAATAAGGTGCCATTAAACAGAATATTAACATTTTTTTTTTTTTTTTTTTACATTATACTCAAGTGAACTTTGTTTTGGATATACAGACAATTTATTAAATAAGTCCTGATACTACTTTCTAGATTGTGCATAATATGCAGTATACATGTCTTTTATTGGTGTAAACAAATTTGGCTATGTTAAAAATCATATTTAAGAAAATTTAAGTAGTTACATTTTATTTAATTTAACCGTAATTTTATTTTAGAGTGTTGTAAAGGACTTTTTAAGTGTTTATAGAGCTCATAAATACAGGTTCCGACAATAAAAATTACATTTCACACTACCAGTCAAAAGTAGTTTTTTTTTTTCGTAGAATTTTAATGTTTATTTTTAAGGTTCTTCTACTCACTAAGTGTGCACTTATTTGATCCAAAATACAGCAAAAACAGTAAATTTGTAGAATATTTTTACTATGTAAAAGAACTGTTTTCTATTCAAGTATATATTAAAATGTAATTTATTCCTGTGATCAAAGCATCGTTACTCCAGTCATCAGTATCACTTGATCCTTTATAAACCATTCAAATATGCAAACTTGCTTTTCATGTATTATTATTATCATTATTATTATTATTACTGTATTATTATTATTATTATTATCAATATTTAAAACAGTTGAGTAAACTTTTTAGGATTATTTGATTAATAGAAAGATCCAAAGTTAAGAATTTATATAATATAATTAATATAAAATATATATATATATATAATATAATATATATATATATATATAATATAAAATTCTGAACATTTATTAAAAATGCTTAAGGCATTGATAATGTTACAAACGGTTTATATTCCACATAAATGCTGTTGTTCTAAACTTTATATTCATCAAAACCAAAAAAAATAAAAAGCAAAGTTTCTTGAGCAGTAAATCAAAATATTACAATGATTTCTGAAGGATCTGGAGTAATGATGCTAAAAATTCAAGCTTTGAAATCAATAATTAATTACATTTTCAAATATATTTAAATAGAAATTATTTTCAAATAGTAACTATTTGAAAATTTTTGATTTTGGATCAAATAAATGCAGCCTTAGTGGAAGAGAATTCTTTACATTCTTTACACACAAAAAAAAGTGTAATGTAAATTGGCTGAAGATACCGATTATGGAAAATTTAATTTGTAGTGTAATGTATATCACAGCCACGGGAACGTTTCGTTTTGCCATGATTTAACGTATAAATGTGCACAGCCTAGACGCTTGAGTCATCAACAACATCATCCGCGTTGTAACACAAATAGCCTAATATTTAGGCTATTATTAATATTAATACTACTTAATGTAGGCTATACAACTACAAATATGCAATGTACATATATCCAATATATTTATATATATACTTTTTTAACAAAGGAATATAACCAATACATATTTTTATTAACAAAATTTGTCTTCGCTTGTCTCTGTCCTGTCAATCATCTCGCTAGCTCAGTCGTCTCCTGCGCTGTCGCTCGTGCTGTATAAAGCGAACGATTGTAAGCTGAACTACATTGATATTATTTTTTATAAAAATTCGAAGGGTTGGTGGGCAAGTTATTTAACGGGTGGATGGCCGAACACCATGAAACACCAGCTTTTCATAGGCTTTTTATAGGCATATTTATTATGTAGGCTAGCTGTTTATCAACATTTTACTTAAGCGTCTAGACTGTGCACACTTTTAACATAAATCCTGGGGAAATGGTATGCGCGTTGCTATGATATAGAGTAGTTTACAGTACAAATTAAATTCTGTCTATTGGGTAGCACAAACAAAAACAATTTAAATAAATATAACAATTAGCTACATTATGATTTACAACGTCGATTTTTAAGATAATATTATGTTAACGTTACCTTCGATTATGAAAGTGTGGGCTTTTTTCCTAAAAGTGTTCTTCTCCGTCTTTGTCATCCCTTCAGGGTATGTCCCATGGGACTTGTAGGAAAGATGTTTTTATAAATAAAAGGATCCATTTGAAGAAGTCACAATCATCAAACCCAAAACGAATGATTGAATGAAATCATGAAAAAAATTTGCGCGCGATTTTCCTTACGTTTTTACGCGTTTTTTCTACATTGTTTTTCTACATCCGCCCATAGATTAATTTTAAATTAAAGCAATTTATAATGTAAATATTTTTATTACACAAATAATTAATTAATTAATTAATAAAAGGCTATATAATTGTATAATATATATGCCTCTGCTAAATTATTTATATCCCTGGTGGGAATCAAAACATTCTGCGAACCCGCTCCTAAGTCCTTTTTTAATTGCAAATTCTGAATTAACAGTCAAAGCATAACAAAATATTATAATTAAAACATTCACATTTCTTGAAAAAGAAAACACAATGAAAAAACAGTGGTATACATTAATAATCAGAAGAGAAAGGAGGAGTGTTTTGAAAGTCCTTAAGTCAACTTTAAATTGGAAGATGGCTTCTTTTCTGACCATTTACATTTGTGTATATAAAAAAGCAAAAAATATCTAAAAAATATTTTTATAAAAAAAACACATCTTTTTTCCTTATATTAAGATATATTAAGATATTTTAAATTAGCCTAGTTAAATATATTAGATATTGGTGAAAGGATTTGTAAAGAAATTTGTCTATTCTTATTTTTATTATTATTTAGTGCTGTCAAAGTATTAATCACATTTAAAATAAAAGTTTTTGTTTACATAATGTCTGAATTGTGTATATTTATTATGCATATATAACTTCACACACATGCATGTATATATTTAAGAGAAATATGTTGTTTAAATATTAAATATATTTATATACACTGCTCAAAAATAAATAAATAAAGGGAACACTTAAACAACACAATGTATCTCCAAGTCAATCACACTTCTGTGAAATCAAACTGCCCACTTAGGTAGCAACAATAGGCATTTTAAGGAAATTATAGGCAATAAGCAAGACAACCTCAATCAAGGAGTGGTTCTGCAGGTGGTGACCACAGACCACTTCTCAGTTCCTATGCTTTCTGGCTGATGTTTTAGTCACTTTTGAATGCTGGCAGTGCTTCCACTCTAGTGGTAACATGAGACGGAGTCAAGTGGCTTAGGTAGTGCAGCTCATCCAGAATGGCACATCAATGCAAGCTGTGGGAAGAAGGTTTGCTGTGTCTGTCAGAGTAGTGTCCAGAGCATGGAGGCGCTATCAGGAGACAGGCCAGTACATCAGGACACGTGGAGGAGGTCGTAGGAGGGCATCAACCCAGCAGCAGGACCACTACCTCCGCCTTTGTGCAAGGAGGAACAGGAGGAGCACTGCCAGAGCCCTGGAAAATGACCTCCAGCAGGTCACAGATGTGCATGTGTCTGCGCAAACGGTCAGAAACAGACTCCATGAGGGTGGTATGAGGGCCCAATGTCCACAGGTGGGGGTTGTGCTTACAGCCCAACGCTGTGCAGGACGTTTGGCATTTGCCAGAGAACACCAAGATTGGCAAATTCACCACAGGCGCCCTGTGCTCTTCACAGATGAAAGCAGGTTCACACTGAGCATATGTGACAGATGTGACAGAGTCTAGAGAACGCTCTGCTGCCTGCAACATCCTCCAGCATGACCGGTTTGGCAGTGGGTTATTGCTCTTGCACTGTAATAAGAACCTGCTATTTCACGTACAGTTTGCGACGGATATTAACAAATGTGTGACAAACACTTGATCAACGATTATTCATTTGTGTTACTGGTAAGTAGAATCAATACTTCTTGATGACCAATGCTGTGATTTTTCCTGATTAGATATCGTCAGCTAACACTGATCTCTCACCAAGACACCTGCCCTGTTTTCCTGACACAACTTAATTTGTCTCCTCTGGCCGCTGTTCTGTTTAAGGCGAGACACGTCAGGCAAAAACATCGTTTTTTTTTTATTGGTCAATTTTGAGATTTTTGGATATATGTCTTCAATAACATGTCTTCTTTTAGACTTGTGGTGAAAAAAAGTCAGAAATACACATTTAGGTCTTTATTTTACTGCACTTTGTCTATTTGCGTCTGTAGATTTCCCATAAATTCAACAAAAGTTGGCGTTCTAAATCAACATGCTGCTCCGCGATCTCTGCCTGTACACATTCATCACGTACACTGCTGGAAAGCTCTCTCTCTTCTGTACAATGCTGTCGGATCCAAATATGGTTATTTCCTTTTTATCAGCAACCAATCGTGAAAGTAAAAGAGGGGATTTAACTCTAAATGCGCAATCTCATTGGCTGAAGATAATTTCTGACAACGTGATTCGTTCAGAATCGTCACATGGTATGCTTTGACGCTTCCTTGTTTGGTTTATCTTTCCGCGGTATCTTTTGAGTGAATGAATGAAAATAACTTCGCTTCAATCATCGAAAATAGTACAGCAGACACTTGCAAGGGGGAAAAGGAAAATTAGTAATGGATTACCCATTGAAATGCCCTCGGGAAGCGCATCTGAACGTAAGCTGTCGATGGGAAACCAGCGTGGTTTAGATATAATCCAATCTATAAATAAAGTGCACTCTACACAACAGTGGCTGCTTGTTCATGTATTTGTGGTTCTCTGTGGTTAGTTGAAGGTCTTATTTGTTGTTTTATTCAGTTTACATTGTTATAAATAATTTCTTGGCCAGTTGTTTTGCTTGTTAGCAATGTTTTCATATAAAAATGTGTGGAATTTTTACAATATAAATCTTTAAAGCCCATTTTCTCAAAATGACTTTTCTCTCATACTCCAAGTCCGAAAACTCCACTTCAGTAGCACCTATATACACCAAACTTTCCAGTCTTGTACCTAGTTATATTATGAAGACAATTACAGAGGGGTTTGTAAATATATTATTCCTAGCCTGATTTATATAACATTTTATTTAAAAAAACATGGCGAAAATACATTTTTTAAGGCTATTGACAGTATATTCTGATTTACAGGATAACAAAAGTAGATATCCATAAATCCCTCTGTAATTTTTTTCCCATCTAATATGTGAACACAATGAAAAAATAATTTTGAACCTGGCTTTATCCAATTCTGAGATTTCATTTTTTTAAATATAGGCAAATTAGCGCATATTTAATTAGATAATGCCTAATTTGCATATCTAAACATAAAATTACAGAAACTTTGTAATACATTTTTTTCTCATCTTAATGTAGGTAATCAACTGGGAAAGTTTCATGGTGATATCTGCTAGTTAAAAATTTTACCCTATTCACCTGTAGTGTCTCGCCTTAATCCTGGCATGTCCCTGCTCTCTTGGCCACATAGCAGGCTTATATTTGTGTCTGTGGTTCGTCATAGGAGTGTAAATAAACATTTTAAATGTTCTCTGCGTCCGAACAGTCATTGCGATCCATTGTTTTCCTATTGTTTACATGACCGTACTCCCTGTAGTGACGTCACTGCCGGTTTGGCAGTTTTTCAGATGCGGAAGTAAAATTCTCTCACAAAAACGACCCCAGAAGCCTTAATAGCGTATTTTGAATTATATTTTAAAGAAAATCTGGTTCCTACATTATTTTTCTATACATCAATTCACCGGAGTCTCTAACCTGCAATATGGACTTTAAGAGGTGAAGTTTATCTTACCTTCTGCTAATAGTGTGCTCAAGTCACCTATGGTCAAAAAAGGACGTTTCTACCCCAGGAAGAAAGGTCAAACCCACACCCACCTCAAATTTCGTTGGTCACAAACTTGTCATCAGACTTTTAATGTGATATTTTATAAAATAAAGGGGTGTTGTGTGTGCCAAAAAAGTGGTTTGTTGCCTTAGGGCAACACCATGCCATAGAGGGTTAATTAAATAGGCATTAATTACACCTAGCACTGCCCATGTTATGGGATAACTTTTCTCCTTAAAAGCAAACAGGATCAGCTTTGGGTAAGAAAATTGCACACTCCTGTCTCGAGGCCGTGGCCAGGGGAGCGAGAGACAAGTGCTGCCGTGTTAGAGTGCACCTCAGCCGGCTAAACCTATGAGCTCTCACGCGACCACAAAGACAACAGGGCCCGTATCCCTAAAGATTCTGAGAATCCTCTCAGAGAGCTCCTAACTTAACCTAAAAATTCCTTGCCAGGAGTTTTAGCTTAGAAGTGATTCCAGAACATTTTCAGTGAACTCTAAGCAAGGAATGGATGGAAAATCCTATCTTAGTGAGGAGGTGTGGTTGACCCCGTTGCTAGATATGAGTCATCATTTCAAAAGCTGTGAATGGTTGATCCTACAAGTTTGATGAAAATGAACTTTTGGTGATAATGAGCAAAGGATGTACCCTCAAATCAATAAACATAATTATACACTCTAATCTTATGCAGACTGTAATTGTAAATAATATTTCACATTCAAGAAAATATCTGGAAAATGAATAGTAAGCTGTAGGGGTTATAGCCTAACATTAGAATCTAAAATATGTGAAAACTTAAGCTCATTACACCCTGTTCAAATAATGATTCGTGTCTTATTTGCTCATATTAATATCCTAGCTGGCATATTTTGTACTTTCACTCCCATATGGACCCCATTGAAAACAAGATGGCCTATCTCAAGGGGCTGTCCTTAATGAAGTAGAAATTGCAACGTTACAACTCAGTGTGGTCTTAACAAGGGTAACACGGCTCAGCTTTTATCAATGTCTGTGATTATTTTCTTCTCCGGTGTAATAGCGTTGTGGCGTCGAGTTGAAGTAATTGCATCTCTAAGGAGATCCACCACAAACATGATTCCTGCACGATCCAATCTGTAGCGTCTCAATAATTCCCTGTCATCCAGTGTTTGCAGGACATCTCTCCTGCCTCCTCTGTTGGCCATTTTGTGCAGCTGCTTAGGGGAACTCCTAAGCCACTAAAAGTCCTCTTTCCTGCTCTTAGCAGATCTCGCCTTAGGAGCCCTTTTAAGCGCTAGGAATCTTGAGGAATAGCTTTTATATTAACTGGGATTTTCATGTCACTTTTAGGGGAAATTCTAAGAAAACGTCATGACTCTGAGAATTTTCTTAGAATTTGGCCGCTAGGAGCCACTTTTTGCACAAAAATTCTTTAGGGATACGGGCCCAGGATTAACGTTAGAGGAGATTGTGTTTATTCAAATGTCAATCTAACTTTACTGTATTATTTGAACTTTGATAAATGATAAAATGAAAAAATATACCGCAGAAATCTTTTCTTTTAGACACAATGACATTTTAGCATTGTGCTCTGCCCAAGGCCACTTCATTTCACAACGATATATTTAATTTAAATTGTATTTCTTAATGATTACCACATTAGTTGCGATCTACATCATATTTGTGTCTCAGAGCTGAAAGCAGCGCTCCTCTCACGAGCCATTACTACAGTTTTAAGTGATTAAATGACTTAATGAATATTTGAAAACAGAAATTAACGTTGACAAATCGCGGATTTCATTTATATGTACAAATAAAATATCTAAAGTACTTACTTTTTTCACCATAGATCCTGCTGCTGCGTTGTTCACTGAAGCGCTGCAGATTTTCTTGACGTACGCTGCGTGTATGATATTTTCTGCAAACCGCATATGGGAATATACATTTGGCGCCAACGTTTGTGTAATTTTGGACCATTGTGTATACCTTGCAATACTAAATCCCACCTACAGGGGGACTGTTCCGAGATCACACATACACATCATGGTTTAAGAGGACATATTTGTAATGGTTATAAAAACGTTAGGGAGTGTCATAACAGTAAAATAGCAATATTAAACTAGATAAAAAAGTTTGACTGTTTTCAGTCTGAAATAGTTTGAAGTTAAGTAGTTTTAAAGCTTGATAGACTTGGAGATAGATAGATAGATAGATAGATAGATAGATAGATAGATAGATAGATAGATAGATAGATAGATAGATAGATAGATTTTGACTTTGCCATCTAGTGGAATAACACCTTCCAAAGTGCTGTGTACAGCCACTGGTTTTACATCTGGTTCTACAAATGATTCTCTGTTTTATTTTATTGTATATAAACAATGGTCATTGTCAAAGTAATTCATTTATGTCAGTGTACTAGCACTAAAATAAGTAAAATATATCAAACATAAAATCATAAATGTTTTTTTCAGTCTTAGTGTAGTCATAGTTTTGCCTTGTTTGTTCGTTTGTTTTCTTTGTTACTTTGGACTGCCCTTCTGGATTTCGACCCTCGCCTGTACCACTGGATTACGTTTTTGTCTTGCCCTGTTTGTTCCTGTTTGCTGGTGTATGACCTTGCCTGTCGACTACAATCTGATTAATAAAAGCTTGCATTTGGATCCACATCTCCGTCATCTCTGTAACAGAATACTTTGCTGCCCCGGATCCAGCAGCTTTACTCACCAGCATCGCACATGGACCCAGTCGACCAGCTTCTGCATCTACGGCAGGGAGACTTATCTATTGAGGAATATGTCTACCGGTTCTGTGAGTTGTCCCACCAGGTAACGCTTTATGATGAAGTGTTGTTTAAACATCTGTTTCATTTTGGACTTAATGAAAGTCTAAAATCACGAGTACCTGGTTGGACATCTAATGGCAGCTTGATGGACATGATGGACCAGGCTCTGTTGTTATGTGGCTCTCCGTGTACTATGGGATTCACAGAGGAGGACAGTGATTTTCCCAAAGTAACCTCTGATCTAGAGCCACTTCACAAGATGGCCACCCCTCCAGAGTCTGCTCACAAGATGTCTGCTAGCTTAGAGCCACAGCACAAGATGTCTGCTAGCCCAGAGCCACAGCACAAGATGGCTGCCCCTCCAGAGCCTGTTCACAAGATGGCTGTCCTTCCTGAACCTGTTAACAAGATGGCCGCCCTTCCAGAGACAGTTCCCAAGATGGCCGTCCTTCCCGAGTCTGTTCGCAAGATGGCCGCCCTTCTGGAGCCTGTTCACAAGATGGCCGCCCTTCTAAAGCCTGTTCACAAGATAGCCTTTGTTCCTGAGTTCCTACCCAAGATGGCTGCCACGCCCGAGCCTGCACCCAAAATGGTGGCTGCCTCATCAGACCCCCATGCTTCCATGGCTTATCAAAGACTAATATCCAGCTTGGAGGACTGCTGCTGTTCCTGCCAAGTCAAGTCACATCACAGCTGCTGCTCCTGTCAAGTCAAGTCACGTCACGGTCGCTGCTCCTGCCAAGTCAAGTCATGTCACGGCTGCTGTTTTTGCCAAATCAAGTCACGTCTCAGCTGCTGTTCCTGGACTGTCAAGTCACGTCACAACTGCTGTTCCTGTAAAGTCAAGTCACGTCACAGCCGCTGTTCCTGTAAAGTCAAGTCACGTCACAGCTGCTGTTCCTGTAAAGTCAATTTATGTCACAGCAGCTGTTCCTTCAGAGTCAAGCCAAGCAGCCCTTCCTGAGCCAAGTCAAGCCGCACTTCCTGAGCCAAGTCAAGCCGCACTTCCTAAGCCAAGTCAAGCCACACTTCCTGAGTCAAGTCAAGACATAACAGCATTCCCTGAGTCAAGTCAAGACATAACAGCACTCCCTGAGTCAAGTCAAGACAAAGTTTCACACCCTCAGTCAAGTCAAGACACTCCAACACTTCCAGATTCTAAGCAAGTTAAAGCAGCACTTTCAAAGTCACATCAAGACACAGCAGTACCTCTGGGATCACATCAAGTCGCAGCTGCTCCAACTAAGTCAAGCCAAGCCACGTCTGCTTTTGTAAAGTCAAGCCACTGCTGTTCCAGCCAGGTCAAGGCAAGTCAAGTTCTGATCCAGCAGAACCAAGTCAAATCGCAGCTGCACCGTCAGTGTCTAGTCCAGTCACCGCTGTTCCCTCAAAGCCAAGTCAAGTCACAGCTGTTCCAGGCACGCCAAGTCAAGTCACAGTCGTTCCTTCAAGGCCAAGTCACGTCTCACCCGGGCGCCCAAGCCACGCAGAGCCGACGCTCCCAAACCAAGCAAGCCACGCAGAGCTGACGCTTCCAAGCCTCTCATCTTCCAGCCTGGTGGGCATCCCATTGCCAACTGCATCACCTGTGATGGCAATCACCATTTTGAGTGTGTGGGCTGCACACTGCATCCCAGAGGCCTCATCTGTCCACGAGTCTGCTCCAGAGGCCTCGTCTGTCCATAAACCTGTCCATAAGTCTGCTCCGGTGGTCTCGTCTGTCCACCTGTCCGCTGCGCCTATACCTCTTATGGAGGTGGTGTCTGCGGCGGAACCCCCTGAGGAGGCAGCTTCCGCTGTAGATCCTCAAGAGGGGGTACCATCCATTTATGAACTCGCTGTCCGCTCAACCACTGTCAAGGTTCCTGCTCTGCCTGCTCCGCCATGGCTTCCCGCTCAGTCTACAAGGCCAAGGCCCTCTGCTCTGCCTGCACCGCCCTGGTCACCACTTCTCCTCAGTCTGCCATTGCTCCACGGTCCAGGTCCACCTCAGCACCATAGCAATCCTGTTGACCCTGTCTGCCCTGTCACGGCTATGGAGGCCTTTCCTGAAGTCCCTGTCTGCTCTGTCACTGCTATGGAGGCCATTCCTGAAGTCCCTGTCTGCTCTGTCACTGCTATGGAGGCCGTTCCTGAATTCCATGTCCGCCCTGACTCTGCACCTTGTTTCCCCCATTACCTTGGACTCGTTGCTTGTGTGTTGATTGAGCGCCAGGAGTCGCTCCTGGGGGCGGGGCTATGTTACGCCAGGCCAGCAGAGGGAGCCTTTGCTCTCTGTGAATGTTACCAGCTCCCTCTGCTGCTTTGCTGGTTATTTCCTGTCTGTCAGCCATTTTAAGGGAGACCATGCCAAACACAAGCTGCGAAGTATTGTTTTGCCTTAGCTAACTCTACCGAGCGTTTTCCTTGTTTCCTAGTTTCCTCGTTGTTTTCCCTAGCCATAGTTCTGTTTTTTTCAGTCTTAGTGTAGTCATAGTTTTGCCTTGTTTGTTCGTTTGTTTTCTTTGTTACTTTGGACTGCCCTTCTGGATTTCGACCCTCACCTGTACCACTGGATTACGTTTTTGTCTTGCCCTGTTTGTTCCTGTTTGCTGGTGTATGACCTTGCCTGTCGACTACGATCTGATTAATAAATGGATCCACATCTCCGTCGTCTCTGTAACAAATTTTTTATTCTGGAAGAGTATTAAGAATTAAGAAATTGATGGATCTAGGTATAACCAATTCCAGTTGATCAAATTTATTAAGATGTGCTTCAGAGCAGTCAAGACTGTAGAAAGAAATATTCAATTATCTCAAATAACTGGATTGGAAGATATAATTTTTTTCTTCCTTGTCAATGCCTCATACTCCAGTTATTCACCATAATTCATATTTTGGCTTGTCAACCACCATAAAACGATAAAAGAAGGAACCCCCAAAAATCACTGATTGCAGATATATAAAATAGATGTGGATACACATATATATTTATAAATATGTATACACATTTTTTTTTCAATTAAACACTTTTAAATAAATACTGACTTAACATTAACAGCTTTAACTTTGAAAAACAGTCCACTAAGATAAGTAGTGCAAATTCTGGTGTTGATCATTATTACCTTTTTTCAAATAACAATAATATACAACACGTTAGCAAGAACATTAAAAATGAGAAAAGGAAAAGAGAAAAATAAAAGTTGTCATTATTTTCACCATAGACTGTAAAGATTTTCATCCACTTCCGATCTGAGACGGAGACTCTGCCCACTACCGGTATGAGCCTGCTGCTGTGGCTCTGGTGTTCTGCTGTGACGTCTTGAAGGAATGCGACCCACTTGGTTGGGATGTAATTCCCAGCTTCGACATCCGACTTCTGAGGCAAATCGATCGCAGCATTCATTGTTATTTCTGTCCTGGGGTGCGTTTCCCTAAAGCGTAAAATGATCGAAACTCCATTGGTTTTAATGGTTCTTCGATGTACTTAGCCTTATGATGCGTTTAGGAAAATGCAGCCCAGTCTGTTAGCTTTAATACTTTAACTCTTAATACTTTAGGTTTAATTAATTACTCACCTTCTTTCATTTTGCGGAACACAATTTAGGATATTTTGGATGAAATCCGAGAGGTCCCCGACTCCCATAGACAGCAAGGTTCCTACCACATTTAAGGCCCAAGATGATTGACAAAGTAGTCCGCGTTTAGTGGTTCAACTGTAATTTTACAAAGCTACGAGAATACTTTTTTGCGCAAAGAAAACAAAAACTACTTAATTTCACATTTATGTCTGTACTGTGTGACTTGTGGATGCACGTTCACGAGAATACCCTGACGCTGATTTATAGATTTCAATAGCTTTTATACAACGTGCATCTTCTCCGCATGTAAACAAGGCATGGCGCACGTGTTCAACGTCATAACGCCGGGTCAGCGCCGGCGCCGCCTCACGCATGCGTCGGGGTACTCTAGTGAACTCGTGTCCACCAATGACACAGTAAAGATGAAAATGCGGAATAAAGTCATTATTTTTGTTTTCTTCGCACAAAAAAGTATTCTCGTAGCTTCGTAAAATTACAGTTGAACCCCTGATGTCACACGGACTACTTTGTCGATCTACTTTTCTGGGCCTTGAACGCGGTAGTATCCTTGCGAAGACTTACGCGTTTGTAACAACATGAGGGTGAGTGATTAATGATAAAATTACAATTTTTGGGGTGAAATAACCCTTTAAAGCAGGGGTGGGGAACGTTGATCCTGGAGAGCCAGTGTCCCTGGAGAGTTTAGCATCAACCTGTAACCTAAAGATCTTGATTAGCTTGTTCATGTGTGTTTGATTAGGGTTGGAGCTAAACTCTGCAGGGACACTGGCTCTCCACTGGCTCAAGTTGAACATTATTTACAGAAATATATAAAGGTTAAAGTTTAATTTATTTAGCTATTTAGTGAATTTGTTTAAGTTATTAAGATTAAATTACAGAAAAGGAACAAAAATTTGAAAACAGTAAAAAATAAATGAATGAACAACAAGAACAAGTAACTAACTAACTCAATGTCCTTTTTTCAAAGTGTAATTGACTTTATTAAACTCAGTGCATCGAGGGATTCCATTCATGGTCCAGGGATTCAGTGTCTCCATCTAAAGATGCCACACTTTCTTCTGGCTCCGGGGGTGCTACACCCAGAAGTGGATCCAGCAATTCCCCACTCTGACCTGGATCCAAGGATGCCCCTCCTTGAACTGGATCAGGTAGATTCCCCTTCTTGTTCTGGATCTAGGGATGCCTGATCCTGTGCTTCCTCATTGGTAGGTGAACTCAGGCATTTTATGCTTAGGACATGCTTTTGAACATGCCGTACTCTCAGTTGCAATGGTAGTTGCTTCACTAAATCATCTGGGTTGCCTGCATAGAAGTGGGCTGGCACAACATAATCATCCAACCCACTGTCAAGTAGTATAAGGGTGTCGTTTTTTTGGGACACCCCAATTATTTCCAGGTTTTGGTCCAGTATCTGCTGGTCAATAATCTGGAAATAAATAAAACAATTCACATATAGGGTAAGGGTTAGTGTTATGGTTAGATTGGTAACAATGTAGTCTTAGGCCTCTTGTATTTTTTACCAGCTATCTAATTTAAAGTCAATTATTATTTCTAACTTTTGCTGTAGTGTGTCAGTAGGAAACGTCAGATTACATTTCTAAATCTGTCTGGCTTTTGTCAGACAAAAATCTCGCTGGATTATTACAATTGATAGCAAAATGAATGTTTGGAAATGTAAAGTGATATTTCTCACTGCCACACTACAGAGGTTGTTCTCAATTCTTGTTCTGGGGTACCCCTGCTCTGTATATTTTACATGTCTTCCTTATTTAACACTCCTGATTGAGATCATCAGCCCATTAGTTCAGTTTATTAATCTCTTCTCCTAACTGAAGATCTTCAATCTGGTACAGATATGCATATAAACAGAGTAGAATGATCATATATGCAAACGTAAAAGAAAACCTAACTGGACACAAGATCAGCTGTTACTTCTTGTACGCTACCCAATGTGTTAATGAAAGCAAGGATATAATGAAAAGTTGGTATAACCACCAAAACTAAAAAAGATGCATGGAAAAAACTTGTGCAACGTATTTCTAAAGTTTTTACATTCTGAGGCAGAATCCTGGTGTTCTGACACCATTTATGATTTTGGTCCTAGTAGGAGTCCTCTGGAAAAACGATTTGTAAAATCGTACTCATTAATAAAATTCACATAAAATTCAAGTCCTAAATTTAGGATTGACAAGCCCATTATTTTTTAAGATTTTCTCCTAAATCAGTAAATTATCATCTACTTTTAACCTTAAGATGTTTTGTGAATACAGGCCCTAATCTCATCATAATCCAACCAATTCCCTAGGACTAGAATTGAGAACCACTGCACTACAGCAAAATATAGAAATTACTGACTTAAAACCATTTTTAGCTGGTGAAAATACTAGTGGCCTAAAGCTTTTGCATAGTACTGTGTATGTATATCTCAGGGGTGCCCAAACTTGGTCTTGGAGGGCCAGTGTCCTGCCAGTTTAGCTTAGTGGTTTTGGGGACCCACTGCTTGGCACATTTTGCATGTCTCCATTATCAGAAACATCCATTTCAGGTCTTGCAGTCTCCCCTAACGAGCTGATGATCTGAACCAGGAGTGTTAAATAAGGGAGACATACAAAATGTGCAGATCAGTGGGTCCCCAGGACCACGATTGCAAACCATATTCAATTATGCTTTTAACCCTAATAAGGTCTTCATTTCCAGTTCATCAATTTGGTCTTTGGGGTCTATATGACCCCAACAATTGATCGAGAAATTATACAAAAAATATACATTTTTAATTATACAAATAATATATATATTTTTTTGTTTACTTCTCATCTATTCATTAATGCTGTGTTTTGGGAGATATGAAGTACTTTTGTACCTATTTACCACACAATTCCTCAACTACACCATAAGCTTGCCTATGAAATTTTAATTTTTTATGAAAAATTCACTTAAATTATGATCTAAATTTAATTTAAACTGTTTTTGGATATTGATCTAGGTGTTACGTGTAGAAGTACGCCATCTCCTGGTTAGAGATAAACCTTAATTCTTTTCAGTTTAAGAAATAAATAGTTTTGACCAGCAGAGGCCAATAGAGAGCCATTCATTTTAGTGCATGTAGCCAACTGTTGTATTACAACTTTTGAAATACATTTTTTGAATTTATTTATATATAAACATAAGAAAGGGCATTTAAAATTATAATTTTTTTTCAAATAGTAGAATTTTTATAGTTTTGGTGCATTTTGAAATGTCTATTTTTACATAATGTCACAGAAATTTGACAGAAAAATGGCACCTAAATGCCACCTAAAACACACCTAAAGGACAAGACTTGGAGTCAGAGTGTGTGTGCGAGTGTGTGTGAGTGTGTGTGAGTGTTTGTGAGTGTGTGTGAGAGAGAGAGAGAGAAAGAGAGAGAGTGAGAGAATACATGGGTGCATATGTAAGTGTGTGTTTGTTTGTCTGTGTTTGTGTGTGTGTGCGTGTGTGTGTGTGAGTGAGCATGTCTTTTCTACATCACATTTATGCTCTAGTAGTAGGCCTTCATTTCTGTGTGTGAATTTTTTGATTTATGCCGGATTTATAGATTTTTTTTGACAAATTAAGAAAAAATATTGAGTTTTTTTCAAATTTCCCATTCATTTCAATGTGGGGTCATATTGACCCCGAAGACCAGATTAGTAAAAAAAAAAATTACATACCTTCAGAACAATCGAATCAAGCCAGGTTTTTTTGTGTGTGTATAGACAGATTATGTAGGAAAAGTCACAAAATATTTTTCCTCTCAGATGAAGGGAACCCTTTTTTTTAATCGAGGAAACGTCGATCGGGGTCATATAGACCCCAAGGACCGATTGAGGGTTAAAGTCACTCACTTTTTCTATCTGCTCCTGGAGACTCAGGTAGCTCCTGTTAGTGAAGATGTCCTCTTCTTCACCAGTCTTGTGTGGGGAAGGTGGATAGAGGGCCTCTTTCGCTGCTCTTCTGGCCTCCTCAGAAATGGGCAGGGGAGCTGTTCTGAATTTAATCGTTGCTTGATTGACGAACAAGCATGGCCGCCCATATTTGTGCGAGAGGGTGAAGTTTTTTACCATGTAAGACTGCCCCTCTTCAAATTCAGGGTCGCTACCTTTTCTTATGGGAAGGTATACTGTCTCCCCATCAGTAAGCGCACATGAAGTGTTGACATTATGTGTTCCTGCATTTTATTCCGGTGCATTACAAATGTCAAAGCCTTTTGGTTCTTGCAGGTTGCAACACACCTGACTCGAAGTGGTGCTGGACGACTGTATGGGGTTGCCATCCTAAGAATGAGGGGAAAAAAAGAAAAAGAAGCTATAGTTTTTATATATACAGTACAGACCAAAATTTGGATACACCTTCTCATTCAAAGAGTTTTCTTTATTTTCATGACTATGAAAATTGTAGATTCACACTGAAGGCATCAAAACTATGAATTAACACATGTGGAATTATATACAGTTCATAACAAAAAAGTGTGAAACAACTGAAAATATGTCCTATTCTAGGTTCTTCAAAGTAGCCACCTTTCACTTTGATTACTGCTTTGCACACTCTTGGCATTCTCTTGATGAGCTTCAAGAGGTAGTCTCATACATAAAAAGTATTATTCAATGTTTTTTACCTAATGGTAATAATAATTCGCATTGGGAGATCGACACTTTTTGACTGGCTTCTATCAGCAGCTCTCTTAAGACATTTTGAAACCTTGGAGCTTCCTTTCTGTTGTGGAGACTTTATTTCTGTCCCCCTGCAAGAACATATTTTGTCAGTATGTGTTTACCTTACAAGATCAAAAAGCATTTTCACATTTTTTTAGCCATTTAGGTTCAATAAATGAGCCTACTTCCAATAACCCACAGACAAACTGTCAGCAAAAAAAGCCAAAAGTTTCATAAACAGGAGTTCAATCTCTAGAGTTAGCATACCTCATCTGTCAGATTCTATATATGACCATATTATGGTGATCTGGGGTTGTGGTGAATCCTTGAATATTGTTGTCAAGGGTACAACAAAGTGTTAAAGTGCCCCTATTATGCCATGTTAAAGGTAGTTAATATTGTTGTAATAGTCTCTTAAAACAGGTTTACATGTATGCAAGTTCAAAAAACACTTTAGTTTTCTCAAAAATTAGATTTAATTTTACCCCGTTTCTAAATGATTCGTAAACGACTCGTGTGAAGCAGTTCGAAGAATCAGTCTCTCTAAACCCCTCCTTTCAGTGAGCCCTCACTGCTGTGATTGGTCAGATGGTACAGTCCTTTTGGATTGGTCTACCGCTTCAGCGCAAAACGAAACGCCCATTGGCATAACTGAATGACAGCTGTGGAGACCTGTTAATGCATAGAAAAGATAGCCTCGATTTTACCCTATCAATTCGAGCCGGAGTCTGACGATGAAATGGTTGAAGTGGCACATCGACAAGAAACTGTTTTGCAAGCACGACTGGAGCAGGACGTTTCTCAGTGTATTATAACTGTGGAAAGTGCTTGCAATTTGCTTTTGTAAGCGAACCGGGCACACCTCTACGTTGTGAACTTCAACACTGTAACGTACAACCCATAACACTGCGTTAAGCCATCGTTTATCATTATCATTACTTAAACTAATAAGGCAGACAGACAGTCAAGCTGCATCAATCACAATTTTTAGACTACATTGCACTCACAGCTGAACAACAGAACTACAGAAACGCAAGTTAGCCGGTTACCAAGACATGTGCGGGGTTGTTACACACCATAACGTACACAAAGACGTATTTTGAACGATCGCTAGAAAATACAATCATCAATTATTAATCATACTTACAGGTAGAAGTTCAGAGGAGCAAGCCGGTCCAAATAAACTGGGCACTGATCCATTTTTTAAAACCAAGCGTTTGGTGAATCTCGCGTTGTAACGTTACTCCCCAAGATTGGAAAAGCAGTCATCAGTAAAATGACGCGAACACAACACAAGATTGGCATTGGACTGCTGAGGTGTTGAAAAAATTAATGTTAACCACTCATTCTTGGTAGTTTCATCTTTCGGAAGGGCATATAAAACAAATTCACTCTCACAGCGCAGGGCGTCTTCTTGACATGATGTAACGTTAATCCACGTGAAAATGGTAGGCCTACTGTTTGTGGGCGGGCAAGTTGTTCGCGAAATTGAACGTGGGCGGACATTACGCAAATGTGTAGCTCGTGACGTGTGGCCGTTACAGAAAAAAGATTCGAATTGCTGACGACTCGTTTAGGCGAATGTGAGCCGACTCTTTTTTTTGTTAGACAAAAACTTCATTTATAGTGCACTGTCGGCGTCACAACTTTGCAGATAGTTTATGTTCACATACAGCTACATGACACACTACATGAAATATCATATTTGAAAAGGCATAATAGGGGCACTTTAATCTTGCCCTGCCAAGGTTTAATAGCAAGAATCTACTTAATTTCATAAACGCGTGTAGTTTCTCATTATTTTGAAATAATCATCACGTGCTCCGCGACGCAGAAGCGGTATTCGATTCGTGAACCAAATGATTCTTTTCAATCGAGCTGTTAAATCGGTTCATTAATCACAACTGAAAGATTCGTTCGTACGTTCGTTCGTTCATGTTGATGATTCAATGACTCACTGAATATGATTCAAATGATGCGGTTTGAACGAATCACCGCGAACGGAAGACGCTGGCAGCGGGATCGCGCGCGACAGATGGCATGTAAGTTATTAAAAACAGAATTTTTAAATACTGTTAATGAAGTCAGGACTGTTAGGTGTTTGTGAGATAAATATTTAAGCCCACTGCATGGACTGCTTCAATGTGGATATGTTAATGCACATGCATCTTCATACAAAACTAGAATGATTGCGTTGATGTTTGCTATTGTCAGTATGCATTTACACATGTTCTTTTTTGTTCTTATTTTATATATTTAATATATTTTATTATTTGCACTCACCCAGCAAACACAACAACGTTGTAAAAACGTTTTTTTCACGTTGTGAAAAGGTTGTGATAACGTTTTTTTCCGACGTATTTAATACGACAAATGTCGGGTTTTTCAAACGTTATAAATACGTTTTTTCACAACATTGTAAAAACGTTTTTATAACGTTTTTATCACGTCTGTATGTCTCTTTCGAACGTTTTAAAAACGTACTTACCACGTCCAAACTGGTACTTAAAATGCCATATTAAATCTGAATATTGATCTTAATACCAGCACTTTTTTACATTTCATCTTACTTGTAACGTTGCTGACATCGTAGATTTTATAATCCTATTAAGATATGTAGGCCTAATAACTGATACTACACACAAATTTTGTCACTCATCATATTTATTCACAAAATATAAAGATATGACACCTAAACAAGACAAATGCATAAACATATAACAAAATGGTTTCATATAAAGTACAACATTTGAAAATTATGTAATGCCTGGCAAATTTGAATATGAGCACATTAACAAAGTTCAAAAAATTTCAGGCATATATATTTTTAACAGAAAAAAGCAGAATTGTTTTTGCAAAATGTAAAGTATTTAATTTCAACTAGTTACAAATTATTTTATAGCAGTTATAATAATCACTCATATTGCAATCTTATTAATCGTTTGCACTAAAACTATTGCTTATATTTTTAGGTATGTTTTAACACAGATTACAGGTATATGACATCGAATTTAGAACGTGTTTAATGTTTTATAATAGTTATTATTTTTCAATAAATAATATTTAATAATTGGCATACCTGATTTAGAAAAACGTATGTTAGCGATTTTTCAGTGCTTTCATTGCAGGTTACATTGCTGTGCCAGTAGGTGGTAGCAAGAGACTGTCTTAATGAGTTAGTTAGAAACACATTCATTCAGTGCTGATTCATTCGGTTGCTGAATTCTGTGACCCACCAAATTATATAACTCTAGTACAGAGGGTAAATTACGAACATGAAAAAAATATATATGGTTATTGTAGCAATTCTATGGTAACCACAAATTAACAATGGTTTTGCTACAAAAACATAGTTTTAACTATGGTGACACAAATGGTAATCAATACGGCAAAAAAAGGTTTTAGGGTTTGGGTTTATTAGTAGGTAAAAATAATAATAATAATTTAATGCTTAAGCGCAATTAACATTCATATCCTAAATAAGGCACATTCCCTATTTGCAATATTTGTGTTCATGTTCCTGAGTAATATCTGCATGCACCAAATACTGAGAACAAATAGTAGAGAGCAATCCAAATGAGAAGTCTGGTGTGGAAGGTGGATCTGGAACTTATGTCCAGATTGACACAGCATCTCTTGTTTATCTGTCTTCACAAACTGCCCTGAAATACAATTTAAACATCAACAATGATTGTTATAAATATAACACAAGTCTCTTATATTCACAGTGCTCAGTACTTTTTTTATATATATCAACTTTTTTTCCCATTACATACACATACCAGGTTAAAAAAATATTTTATATTCAGTTGATATATATTTTTAATTAATAAACGGTAATGTATGTTTTAGGTTTTACTTTCTAGTCAGATGGTTCATAGCACTTTGGAGATGCTCTTCAACAGGAGGTCCGCTCCTACTTTGCAGCACTGCCATCAGCAATGAAGAATGTAACAATTTGTCACAGAGACAACAGTATGTAATATACAACGTCAGGTTTATTAGAAATAAACAAACTAGAATATAGGTGAAATGCAGAAAAGAGAACAATAATATGAATATACAAATTTAGTAATCCTCATACAGTGTCACTTACAGTATGTTTGGACGTCAAAGCCTTCTTAAAATAACTAATAAATAACTTAAGGTTACATCTGACTATCTTGAAATACAATATATTTTTTTAGCGTGATCAAAACGTGTTTGTAATTGTTTTAGCTAATTTTTAGGCTCGTGTAACTTAAGTGACCTCACCGATAAAAAATAACGTTCGTTTTCTTCCATTCATCCATTGACAAATTGCCAGCAATATTTACAAAACTATAAAAACCTGTCATCTAAACATAAAATGTGATTAAAAACGAAAACTTCATTAAATAAGCGCTAAAGTCTATAGCTAAGTTACCCTACGTTAGCCTAACGGTTGAGATGCTAACGGACTTTTTCAGAAGACACTAAACCATTTCTTTAAAGCATGTATTCAACAGAAACGTGTCTATTACATGTAAGAAAGTGTTAGAAACAGTTGTATGTATTATTTGTGTAATTTTAGGGACAAAACTTATCTTAAAACAGTGTGACAGGCGGAGATCTGCTCCGCTTGTTGGCTGAGTTGCTGCTTGTTTCCATGGTAACTAACCGCTCCCAGTTTGAATGCAACTGAAAAGTTCGACGCGCATGCCCGTTTACATGTAGCGTCTTTTGCGCGCTCAAATTCGTTATTTTAAATGTAGACGCGCGCATAATGGAAGCGACGCGGTCGCGACGCGCTCGTTTTTTCCAGGCTCCTCGGCGCGTCTGCGTCGCATCGAGATAAAAACATCTCAACTTTTCAGAATGCAGCAAGCGCACCGCAGCTTGGAGCTAGAGCGCAGTTGATGGTTGCTTAGAAACGGCAGACGCTTCCGGAGCGCAAGCGAGCGCTTTGTTGACAAGGAAGAAAGCGGCGCGTCTAGCGTTTTCCACGAGTTTTTAGGCGCGACATGTGAACGGCCCCTAAAAATGCAGCGTTTACATAAATACATACATGAAGTACAACGTTACATACAGATGGATTGAATTATCAGAATGATAGAAGAAATTTCCTGAAACATGATGACTTTTTGTGTAAGTGGATAGGCCAAATGTAGGTATCAAACTGTAAATGGGATAGCTTTAGAATATTTCTTTCTTTCTTTCTTTCTTTCTTTCTTTCTTTCTGTCTTTATTTAACACATTAAAAACAAACGTACAGTTGTGGCACGGTAGTAATTTACTGTCATAATTATATATATAAATATATATATATATATATATATGTGGGGATTTGTCTTTACTATTACCCAGTCACTGAATTGCTGTTATTTTTATTTTACTGATATTTTTACACAAACAGAGGTTTTTTGCAAGGTGGTATTTGGGTATTTTCATAACGTTTTTAAAACGTCTTATTCCAACGTGCATATTACGTTATTTTAACACCTGGATAAAACGTCCCTCGAAAGTTGCAGTTTGGTCTGGTTTTATTTTCGTAGTAAACACACGTGATATTTACGTTTTTTTGACTACCTAAAGAAAACGTTCCAGTTTGGTATTTTTACAACGTTTCTAAAACGTCTTATTCCAACGTGCATATTACGTTATTTTAACACCTGGATAAAACGTCCCTCGAAAGTTGCAGTTTGGTCTGGTTTTATTTTCGTAGTAGACAAACGTGATATTTACGTTTACCTAAAGAAAACGTTCCAGTTTGGTATTTTTACAACGTTTCTAAAACGTTTTATTTTGGTCACGTTATTTTTTTATTTTAAAAACGTTTTAAAAACGTTTTTAAAACGTTGTACTACAACATTACCTAATTGCAACCAAAATACAACGTTGTGGAAAGTTGTAAAAACGTTTTGTGTTTGCTGGGCATTTTGTTTTCACACTAGCCCATGGTTTCACAGACCAACACGTATGGACAGATGTATTTGTTCGTCGGCCCTGGGACGCTCAAGTTTAAAACTGTGCCCAAGGACCTCAGTGAAGAGGTGAAGAGGTGGACATATTCTCAAGGGGAGGCTACCTCAGCCTCCAAGGGCAAATCAAAGAAGTGTGTGAATTTTCTATTTATTTTCATTTGATCTAGTAAAAGTTGCAGTGTAAAATTCTTTCTTTTAAGAGCTTAACCTTAAGTTACTCACCAGTTTAACAGTGTTACCTCCACCAGTTCCAGCTCCAGGCTGCCTAGAAGAGATAATTAATTATTAGCTTAAATTATATTGTTGTATCAAGATTAATGCTTGAGAGTTTTGGTTTTGGTTCTCAAAGTTTTTATACCAAGTACCAGTAGCGTAGCCAGAAAAGAGACTCTGGGTGTGCGTCAGAAAAACTGGGTGTGCCTCGTTTATTGAATAATCTGCAAAAACCCCCGATTCTGCATATTACTATAACGTTACAGAACAGACTGCGCTGATATAGCCTATACTCATAACTCATACGTGCCCCTCGATCATCCACACAGGATACTTATTTATTTTGTGATAGCACACACAATCTAAAAAACGTTACTATCGTCAATCTATGATGAAACTGCGGTTGGGTTTTCTCTGTATCAGAGTAGTTTTGAACTTACTAGGGTAGAGCGGGGCACAAACTAACGCGGGTTAATTGTAACACGCGTGGTTTAAATATTTCCACACATGCTAGCATAACCAAATTTACGGGGTTCACTACTTTTCATTTCAGTTTTTAGTATTCACTTAAGATTAGACAAATCTGCTATTATTTTAATGTCCAATTTGTTATTTAGCAATTTAGATAGTTTATTAATTCTTCGCAAACCAGCAGAAGACACTAACCTGCTTTAAAGTCCAGTCATGCAGATGGGGAACGTTGTAACACTGTGTGACAATATGCCCCGCTGTTATTAAACTATGCTATTCTATGACATTAGCGATGCAATTTACACTATTTACTTCTAAGGATTTTGATAAGAAACCACAAGAAACAGGTGAATAAAGGCTGACAATCAATGTTTACTGTTCAAATCAGAAGTTATTATGAACACTTTATTCGCGACACACACTCTGCCAATTTTAAGTCATAAGTTAAAACTTGCAGAAAAAAGAAAGGAGAAAAACGCATTGCATGTTGCATTTAGTAGGCCTACTGGCCTAAATAAGCTTTTTGCATCATAGGCGTTTACACACAAATTAAGCAGTTTAAAAGTTTACGTGCATTCTCCTTTGAAATTTCTTTTGGTGCAATAAAAATTCCTGAATAGTTGTCTTGCAAGACACATTAGAGAAAGCATTAAACTATTATTTAAATGTATTTTATAACTATGAAATTGAATTGCTAAAAGTGAACCATTATGAATTTGCCAAAAAAATGCTCTTTAATTCAACAGTTAATGAATAAATTCTGATCAACCACTGTAAAATAATGCCCCCCACTTACGAAATACTAGTACCTGGTCTATACATAACCATGGAAATATATTAACAATATATAACTATATATTACATTCAGGATCGGCAACAACATAGGACAGTATATTTAATAGTGCCTGTTAGCTGCTTAAAAGGCGAGACGACGTGGCCTGGCTTTGAATGCCTCAATTATGTCATCTGGGTCCAGTGTCTCTGCAAGTTCTCGTTCAAACATCAGCAATGACAGGCTGTTTAGTCTTTCTGTGAGCATGGTTGCTCTGTTGCTGGATTTGATTCGGTTCACTGTTGAAAACAAGCGCTCCACAGAACAGCTTGTAACTGGCAATGTGATCAAAACACGCAGTAAACTGTTCATGTTGGGGAAAACGTCCTTATCAGATGAGTCTAAGACTTCTATTAAGGATGGGTACAGGTGACCCCCATCCACCTTTCGTTTGAGCAGTTGCACAAACACTGTAAGTTCAGGACCTTCCAGTTCAAGTCCATAGTGCTTGCTCGGTACCTGTAATATTCCCATCTGGCCAAACGCATCAGATCCGGGCAGCAAGGAGGCGGCAGCCTTCATTATTCCATAAGAATCACTCTGAAAACGGTTGTTAAGTTCCATCAATTGTCTGTCAAGAATGGAAATCCACAAGGATTGCAAATCCAAGTCACTCCTAATGGGCGCACACCTGCCCACTGTAGAGGTCACATGTGAGTCGGAAAGCCTGGCAGGTAATTTTCTGTTACGTGTGACCACTGTGTCCCAGTTTTGCACATCGTTTTTTTTCATGACGTCACCAGTAAGCTCAATGATTCTCTCAAATTCCCTGTCTGAATTATTCCTAAACAAAGAAAAAGTTTCTTTTAGGCCCTCAATCATGTGGATACAGTCAGTAACAGAAACAGATGGTGACTGTAGGCCTTTTTTTTGCAAAATCACTTGCACTGAACAGCTTCGAAAATGCAACAAGGAGAAAGATGAATCTCTTGGTCTGTATTTGTTGCAAAAGAGACTCTGCATCTATTTTGGTCTGGCCTGAGCCTTCTGCAAATTCACTCAGTGTTTCCAGTATGACATCTTACAAAGTCAAAACCCGACTCACAGACTCAGATTTTGAACTCCATCTAATATCCGTGGAGCGCACAAGCTCCAGACAGGGTTTTTTGGGGTGTAGCTCTTTCTGAATTTGTAGAAACCGTGCATGTCTGTTGGCTCCAGTCATGAAATGGTGCAGTGAATTTATAACATCAAAAAAAGTGGCCACAGTAGGAGACACTTTTGAGGCTGTTGAAAGAACAAGATTCAGGCGATGCGAGTGGCAGTGTACATACACAGCATGGGGGAAAGTTTTTTTGAGAAGCACCTGCACCCCAGCTCTCCCACCTGACATGACTGCCGCTCCATCAAAACTGAAACCCACACACAATTCAGGATCCAGCTGCAGTGGTTCCAGTACTTCCAAAATTTTGTTAGCGATGGCAGATGATGTCATATCATCTGTTGCCACAAATCCGACAGCTCTCTCCCTTAGATTGCCATTAAATATATACCTCACACAGACAGCAATTAGTTCCTTCTTTGAGTTGTCCTTGTATTCATCAGCTAAAATGGCATAATAGGTGTCAGTCTGTGCATGCAATTCTGCTCTGATTTTGCGGAGGAGAAGTGATGCTGCGGTTTCAAGGAGGTCATTTTGAATGTCTGGACTCATCATTTTTGCATTAGCTGGAAGCTCATCAAGGCGTTGTTTTATCTCGGGGTCATACTGACAAAGCACTTTAAACAATTCAAAAAAGTTTCCTCTATTCAAACTTTCTGTGTCTTCCTTGTGACCACGCAGTGCAATGCCTTGTTTTGCACAGAAAAGCAAAATGTCAATGATAACTTTGATATGTGCCCGGTTTCTTTCAATCAGGTCAGTAAAATGCCCCTGTGCGTCTTTTGTAACCTGATGCATGATGTCACCTTTTCCAGCCCTTTTTACTTCCATGAAACCTTTGTGTCGGGCCACAGCAGCAGAATGGGCTTTACTGGCTTCGTGTTTTATACAAAACTGACCAAGATGCCCCCAATCTCTCAGTCCTGCTTTGCTGAATCTGTCCTCCTTAACATCAGTACTAAAGTGGCGACAGGACTGGCAAAAAACAGCATCCATTGAGATGCTGTACTCTAACCAATTGTACCGGTCATACCACTTAGCAGAAAAATTCCTCCTCTTTCCACTGACCGTTTGTGTGACTGGAAAAGCATACAGTTTTGGCTGGCATGGAGGCTCATCTACTGCAGAAAGGTTGGTAGGCTTAAGCTCTGAGGTGGAGGCCATTTCAGTGTCTTCTGATTCAGCAGTTTTTTCCTCAGCCTGCTGTGCTGGAGAAGTCGCACCTGTTGATGCTGGGCCCGGGGAGAGAGAAACATCCTCTGCAGGTGCAGGGCTTGTGTCTGGCTGTCCATCAAGCCGAGGTTTTTTAGAGAAAAAATTAAGCAGGGAGCTCTGCAACATATTGCTAGCTAGCAGAATTAGTAAACAATTCTCTATTTTGTTTAGAATGCGCGGCAAAGATGCGGCGGTTACACGTCAGTGACGTCACAGTCAGCGGCTGTTGCGGATTGGTTGGCAGTCTAAACAGCGGCAGATTTGTTTATTAACTTTTTTTATTTTTTAACAAAAATAATTAAAATTTTAAATTAACAAATATTGTAAACACTGCTTAATCTGTAAACTGCGAGGTCCCGGAACAAAGCGGGGTTACGGATCCGTCACTTGATGAGAGGAGGAAGAGGTTAACGAAGCATTCATCACATTGGTGGACCAATTTGAGTGATTACCAGCTTGCATCAGTTGATTTTATAGTGTGCACATGTACTCTAAAAAAATCTGTTATTTTAGGCTATTATATTGTGTATTTGGGTAATATCGTGTAACGCAGCTCAATTAAGCGGTTTTGAGCGCAGATATTTTGCTTTATAGTCCGCAGTGTGCAGACTTGCATTTCTTACATCATGTTTATTTTAATCTGATCTATTCTTTGCTGTAGAACTTTTTGCAAAACAATCTAAAGAGACCTGATGTCAGTTACCTAAACTAGTCGCATTGGACTTTTCACGACAATGAAATGAAGTTAGGCTACTTTTAAAATTCTTATTAACGAATTTAAATGTAAGAAATACTGTATACATGTTTAAACGGTAAATATGTTGTATTGCAAACTGTATTTAACGAAAATAGTTTTCCTTTAAACAGTGGTCGTGTGTGTTTTGAGGATTTATTATCTGTAACCACGTTCATTTACGAGGTAAAAAAATAGTAGTTTTGTTAACAATCAAACAAGAAAGAAAGAAAGAAAGAAAGAAAGAAAGAAAGAAAGAAAAAGAAAGAAATAAAAGGAAAAAAAAAGAAAAAGAAAAATAGAGAGAATTCGCCATTGTTCCTGTTTCGGGCATCGCCAAAGCTACTGCTTTTAGATGAATATGCACTGTATATGTATTATGTAAGCTACTGCTTTTAGATGAATATGCACTGTATATGTATTATGTGCGCATATCAACTTGATAATTAGCCCGCGAATCCCTTGATTTTTTTTTCCCCCAGCGTAAAGAACTTAAAATACTCGGCAATGTTTGGTCATACAGACAAGAGATTTATTTACATCATACATGCAGTATATATGTACACTACACTCAAAATAACACCAAAGTTGTGCTTTTGTAAAAAAGAGAAAATAAACAAGATGCACTTTCTGCAGTATCATTCAGCCTCCGTGAAATATAGCGCGTCACAGCAATGAACCGGCTACTTGACACACAAAGAAATCCATAGAAACCTTCAAATATCTGCAGCGTCGGCAATCTTCATCTTTTCAGCCTACACTTACTTAGAATAATGCTGCACTATTTTATTAACAAATAATTAAAATATTTTATTTTCCCACAACGTATTCATAATCATTACTTTTGCCGGTGCAAGCTTTATGCGCGCGCTTGAGCGCGGTTTAGCCTTAAGTTAAGCCTATGCCGGCCACATATAAATATTAGGCTATATATATATATATATATATATATATATATATATATATATATATATATATATTATGTGTGTGTGTTGTGTATATATATAATTCTGCATCTATTTTTAGGTGTGCCAGATGCCACTGTGGGTGGCACCGGCACACCCTGGCACACCCGTGGCTACGCCACTGTTCTTGCACATATTTCGAACTTGTCTTGCAGCACTTGGGCACATATAAAATTGAAACAAGCTCAGCAGAGGATGGTTTCGATCCATCGACTTCAGGGTTATGGACCCTGCACGCCTTCGCTGCACCACTCTGCTGAAAGTCACCCCAAATGGGACTCGAACCCACAATCCCTGGCTTAGGAGGCCAGTGCCTTATCCATTTTTTTTTTTTTTTTTAAGAAATTTCAAACATTAAAAATACAAAAAAGTAAAAGTTTTTCATAAACAAAACATTTTCACTTCACATTCATTATACATACATTCAGAATTTCAGAATCTTCTGTCAGTTTCCACATCAAATCTTTTAAGACACAACAAACGTGTGGAATAAAAACATGAGAAAAAAAATAAATAAAAAATAACTGTTATTGTAAACACAAATCATTTAATCATAAAATAAATACAATCATTTTCACATTTAATCGTTTTCACGTTCTGGCAGCGTCCACAAAAGATCCTTTAAAACTTGATAAACTTGAAGTGTAAAAACATGATAAAATTCATTCAATCTGCTTTCACATTTAAAATACCCATGCAGTGTTTTAATGTACAGTTCTGTTTTTCTTTTAAACAAAGTCCAAACATCTAAAACCACTTTTTCTTTTTTAGCCATATTTCTTCTTTCCCATATTGCACTTTTCATTAAACTTATCCATAAGTTTATTAACTTTTTGTTTTTTCCCTTCTTTTCCCATCCAAACATCATCACTCCGCTTGTCTTGTCTTGATATAGAGTCTGTGCACTGGTCTTTTCAACATAACATGATTCTTACACATATTTCTAACTTGTCTTGCAGCACTTGGGCACATATAAAATTGAAACAAGATTAGCAGAGGATGGTTTCAATCCATCGACCTCTGGGTTATGGGGCCAGCACGCTTCCACTGCGCCACTCTGCTCACCTTGATGTAGAGCCCGTACACTGGTCTTTTCAACATCACTTGATTCTGGCACACGTTTCTAACTTGTCTTGCAGCACCTGAGCACATATAAAAGTGAAACAAGATTAGCAGAGGATGGTATCAATCCATCGACTTCTGGGCCCAGCACGCTTTCGCTGTGCCACTCTGCTGAAAGTCACCCCAGATGGGACTCGAACCCACAATCCCTGGCTTAGGAGGCCAGTGCCTTATCCATTAGGCCACTGGGGCTGTCATGCAGTGGTTTACTTTTTCTTTTAGTTCTTCATCTCATTCAGCTTCTGGATGAACAACTTTTGTGAGAGGACCAAGTGACTTTAGGTTTTCACAAACAGGCTCTGAACATTTCTCTTTTTGGGAGGCTCTGTCATATATACAAGCTCAGAAGTCTTAGCAGAGAATGGTTTCGATGCATCGACCTCTGGGTTATGGGCCCAGCAAGCTTCCGCTGTGCCACTCTGCTTTCCTTGACGAGAGTACCATACGCCGGTCTTTCCAAAACCACATGAGCCTGGCACACATTTCTAACTAGTCTATTATGTATGAATTTTTTTGCTAATTACAACAAGTTTACCAGTTGCAGCGTCATTTCTTTAAGCAGCACCTGGACACATATGAAAGCCAAAAAAGCTTAGCAGAGGATGGTTTCGATCCATCGACCTCTGGGTTATGGGCCCAGCACGCTTCCGCTGCGCCACTCTGCTTGCCTTGATGAAGAGCCTGTGCACTTGTTTTTTCAACATAACTTGAATCTTGCACACATTTCTAACTTGTCTTGCAGCACCTGGGCACATATAAAAGTGACACAAGCTTAGCAGAGGATGGTTTCGATCCAACGACCTCTGGGTTATGGGCCCAGCACCCTTCCGCTGCGCCACTCTGCTTGACTTGCTGTAGAGCTCGTGCACTGGTCTTTTCAACATCACTTGATTCTGGCACACGTTTCTAACTTGTCTTGCAGCACCTGAGCACATATAAAAGTGAAACAAGATTAGCAGAGGATGGTTTCAATCCATCGACTTCTGGGTTATGGACCCAGCACGCCTTCGCTGCACCACTCTGCTGAAAGTCACCCAAGATGGGACTCGAACCCACAATCCCTGGCTTAGGAGGCCAGTGCCTTATCCATTTTTTTTTTTTTTTTTTTTTTTTTTTTTTTTTTAAACATGTTAATACATTTTATAAACAGTCTGAATCACATTCTGGCAACAATACATTAAATCGAAACCATGTCATTTCAATAAATGGGTTATCATTTACAAAAATTTTGACAAAAACATCTTTCTCTTCATTCATATTACAGTAATCAAACAAAACATTTAAAATAAAACACATCTTCACCTTAAAAAGTTTGCACACAGGTATTTTTGTTTTCTTTTGTTTGACAAAATTTCATTTGCTCCAAATTACAAATCTAGCAATGGTTAATATCAAATTTAAAAAACACACATTCTTAAAATTACCTTTAGAACCAAATAAATACATTGTTTCCCATTCTTCATCAATACATCTTTGTTCTACTCCCAATTTACTTGTCATTTATTTTAATTTTTTTATAAAACATTTTAACCCTGTGCATTTAAAAAAATATGTATCAATCCTTCATCTTCCCTATTACATACCTTGCATATTGCATCACTTGCCATTCCAAATTTACACAGTCTCATTTCACTTAATAAACAATTATGTCTTAAAATATAATCAAAGTTTTCTAAAATTGGACTTTTCCACCAAGCTCTTAGATTTTTCCATATTTTCTTAGTTTCCATACTTGGGTACAATCTTTGCCAATATCCTTCTGCTTTTGGTGTGATAAAAACATCTTCACATAAACAAGAATAAAACATCTTTAAAATACCATCTTTAAAAGCATGCTGTTTGTCATTACTTTTAAAATCAATCATCATTCCATCATTACCTTTTGTTTCTTCTGTACCTTCTATAATATTTATCCATTCTTCCGGTATTACTTCTTTCATTTGTTTGTATTGTTTTTCTAAGACTGTTTTAGTTTCATTGTCATAATTTTCTACAATTGCGTCTCTTATTACTTGCACCGGTACAAAACCAGGTATCACTTCATACAAGATATCTTTTATTTGCTTTATCCCCGCATAAAACCATTTTTTATAAAAAATGGTATCATTTCCCTTTTTAATTTGATTATTTAAAAACAATGGTTGTCTTAAAATCTCTTCCCTGGTAAAAGACGTACAAACAACATGCTTTCTAAAATCACCCCATGCTTTTACAACCTCTTTATAAAACTCTGGTATTCCGTTCATCATGTTTTCTTTTAGCTTCATCCATAAAACATCATCTCCCATTTTTCCACATTTATTTAAAAAATAGTTAATTACACCCTTCCACGCATATTTCCCATGTTTCCAGTATTTATTAATAGTTTTTATTCTTATACTTTTCATTCTTATTAATGGATCTATTAGTCCCAACCCTCCTTCCTCCACCTTTCCAATTAGAGTGTCATAAGCAATTTTCGATGGTTTCCCCTCCCATAAAAAGTTTAAAACAATAGATTTTATTTTTTTCTACACCCATATAGGCAAACTCACAGAACCCAATACATACCACATTTTTGATAAAAACAAAGAATTAATAACTAAAACCTTCCCTTTTAAAAATAATCCTCTTAATTTCCAGAAATTTAATCTCTTCTCCATTCCTTTTAAAACCTCCTCCCATACCACTTCTCTTATTTCATTTTCATTTTCTCCAACCCTTATACCTAAAATTTTCATACTCTTCTTTTCTTCCTTAAATTGCATTTTATTCAGCAGATCATTCGGTAATCCAATTTTCATGTATGTAGTTTTTTCTTTATTAACTTTTGCCCCTGTTCCTTTACAATATCTTTCTAAAACTTCCATTACTTTATCCATACTTTTAATATCTTTTACAAACAATGTCGTGTCATCTGCATATTGAAATATTTTTTGTTCTGATTCTTCTCCTTTTATGCGTATTCCTTTTATGTTCTTTTCCTGGTCTACTGCCAGTCCTAAAGCTTCAGATACTAAAGTGTATAATAATGCTGACATAGGACAACCTTGTCTGATTGATATCGTTATTTTAAAATCTTTAGTTAAAAAACCATTCACTTTTACACAACTACTTATATCTGTATATAAACATTTTATCCATTTTAAAAAATTCTCCCCAAAACCAAATCTCTCCATCACATGTATCAAGTATTTGTGTTCAACTCTATCAAAAGCCTTTTCTAAATCCACACTTATTATATATCCTGTTTCTTTCTCCTCCTTCATGTACCATATCATATCTCTTATATTGTTAATGACATCAGTAATATCTCTTCTTAGAACAGCATATGCTTGATTTGTAGTAATTATATTTGGTACTACTATTTTCAATCGATTGGCTAAAATTTTGGCTAATATTTTATAATCTGTATTCAACATGCTTAGTGGTCTGTAGTTTTTCAAGTCTCTCTTATCACCTTTTTTCTTGTAAATTATTTTCACCATACCTTTCTTCATACTATTCGTTAAATTCCCTTTTTTAAAATTATCTATAAATATTTCATTTAAAATTGGACATAACACATCTTTAAAAACCTTGTAAAATTCAGCTGTTAATCCATCTATTCCTGGACTTTTACCATTTTTCAGTTGATCAATTGCAATTCCTATTTCTAATTCCGTAATCTCACTCTCACACATTTCTTTGTCTCCCTCATTAACTTTAACCTGTATTTTACTTAATACAAATTCCTCATCTTCTAAAACTATCTCATTTTTGGTAAATAAATGCTTATAGAATTCTCTGACTTCTTCCAAAATTCCTGTTTTATCTTCTACAATCCTTGCATCTTCTGTTTTAATACTTTTTATTATATCTGCTCTCTGTCTTGTTTTTTCTAATTCATAAAAATATTTCGTACTTCTTTCTCCTTCTACAATGTCTTTCGCCCTACTTCTTATTATTGCTCCTTTACACTTCTCTTCTTCTATTTTCTTTAATTCTTCCTGTAATTCTATTATCTTATCAATATTTTCATCATGCTCATTTACTTTCCTCATTTCTTCATCCCACTCTTTTTTGATCTTATTTTCTTTCATCTTTTTGACTTTTTGCCATTTTTTTGAATATTCCATTGAGAATTTTTTTATTCTTTTTTTTTAGAATGTCCCACCAAAACCCTTTTTCCATTTCATACATTTCCTCATTTACACTATTAATTATTATACTTTCTATTTCCATTCTGTATATTTCATTTTTTAGAAGTTCTGCATTTAATATCCACACCCCTGGTCCTTTGTCAGCCTCATTAAAATTCATCAATATCCATAAAAAATCATGATCACTCTCACTATAATTTTTGTAAGACGCCTTAGTGACGTAATATGCTTCCTTTTTCTTACATAAAAATAAGTCTATTCTACTTTGCTTTAGAACTCTGTCAACAATTTGTCTTCTTGAATATTCTCTTTTCATACCATTCCTCTCTCTCCACACATCCACCATATTATATTTCTCCATTATGTTATGTAGTTCATTCCTCCCTCTATCTCTTCTAAATCCCATTGAATCATCTACATCAATTCTCTGTATTACAGTGTTAAAATCACCTAACACCATAATGTTGTCATGTTTTTCTATTAACTCATTCATATCCCTGTAAAAATTAAATTTATCTCTTTCATCATTTGGTGCATGTATATTACACACTTTCATTTCTTTTCCATTACACACAAATTTAACAATTATTATTCTTCCCTTTGTGTCTTTATAATCTATATTTACTTCTTCAAATACTCCTTTTCTTATTAAAATAGCTACCCCTCTCTTCCTTTCCATATCACAGTTACTATATATTTCTCCGTTCCATAATTTTCTAATTTCATCACTTATTTTATCTTCCCATTTCGTTTCTTGTAAACATAGCACATCACATTTTTTGGTCAGACACATTAATCTTTCAAACTTTTGACATTTGGATAATCCTCTAGCATTCAGCGATACAATTGATATAGAGCTCATTAAAGAAAAGATTGGAAAAACCAAAACCCACCATTCAATCCGTTTCATTGTCTTTCAAAAAAGTATTTTTTACTTCACCCATTTCAGCTTTCCTCCTCTCCAGTCTTTTGCTCTTCTCTTCTTATCTTCTGCCTTTTAAGAACCTGTTGAATGTCTAAGCCATCTTTTCTTGTTTTTACACATCTATTCAGTCTTTCTTTTCCTTTGTTTTCCATTCCACGAATCCCCCCCCCCCCCATTGTCTGCTCCTCTTACCTCAGTCAGTGTCTTTATTCCCTTATCCTCAGCTTTTTCTTTTTCTTGTCCTTTTTCGTAGTCCAGTTCATTAGTGTCCACATCGTCCTGTTCCTTAGAAAATCCTTCTTTAATCAAATTTATATCCTCTTTGTTCGCTCCTCCTCCCATCTCCATTCCTTGTTCTTCATCTTCCTTCTTTTCTTTATTCTCATCTATGTTGTTGTTCTCCTCTTCCTCGTCATCTTGTTTCTCGTCCTCTCCTTGCGTCTGCCTTTGTGAGTCATTTAACCTCTCAATTGTTGTAACTCCCATTACCTCTTGTATTTCCATTCCTGGATATTCATTTTCCTCGTCTTCTATCTCGCATCTGCATCTTAACATTGTCTTTTGGCAGCCTTGGCACCGCGGGACTTTACAGTCTCGCGCATAATGCCCCTGCTCAAGACAATTTCTGCATGTGAATTGTGGGCAGTCCTTTTTTTCATGCTCCGGACTTACACAGATCCTGCATGTCTTCACTTGATTATCGTGAATCACTCTGAAGTACTGCACTCCTTCTTCAGTCCTGAAGCTTGTGTTGTATGGTAAAGACGTCACCTCTTGTGGAAACTTTACCCTCAAAAATCGTGTTCCGTCTGCCACCGTTGTCCCGGGATGATATCTTCTTCTTAGTGGTAGAATGGGAGTTACACCCCAATTGATTAGTTTTTGACTGATTTCCTCATCTTCTATATAGCTGGGCAGACTCAAGAAAGACACCATTCTTTCTGTTGCACACAATTTCCTTATCTCACATTCTTGTCCGTTTATCATTATTCCATTCAACAGCAAATCACAGTCCATCTCACTTTCCATAGTCATTTCAAAATCATAATTATTTTTTCTTCTCAGTCCGATCAATTTTCCCATTCCAACTTTCTCTTCAACTGCTTTAATTATCATTAGTATTGTTATATTTTCTATATCTTTAACAGTCATTGTTAATGTTGCTTCTTTCTTGTATTCCCTCTGATACCTTGTTTGTTTGCTTAATTTCTGTATCATTTGTTGTCGTTGAGATAAAACATTTCTTTTTTCTCCAACTTCTTTCTCAATTCCAATACCTTCAGTTGATTGTAGATCTCCTTTCCGTTCTTGTCCAGTTGTTTTTCTTTCTTGTTTCCTCCTTGAAACCACCGTCGCCCACGTTTCATTATTGTTTTCTCCATGTCTTTCATTTATATTCCTTTCAGTTATGTCTGCAACAAATCCTGGTTCCGCATTTCCCATCTCATGTTGTTTTACCAGTCCGTGTTCTTTGTCCATTAAATCCATATTTTGGTTGTCTCAAACCCCAAACAGAAAGACCTGTTTGGGGTTAAAAAAAACCTTCCTCAAAAAAAAACTTTTTCTAACTAAAAAACAAACAAAATAAATGTGAAAAAACACCCAGAAAAATGGTGAGCCTATCTCACCTACTGCACACTACAAACTGCCAACTCACTTCCTGTTTGCTCTCTAGCGCCTCAGGTGGGGGTATGGCCGTAAGCAAGGGCTGCTCCAAAAAGTGGGCTATTTAATGATCAGCCTCCGTAAAAGCCAGCATATTATATAAATAGTGAAGAAAAGGCAAAAGCTTACAGCACCTGGTATTCCCAGGCGGTCTCCCATCCAAGTACTAACCAGGCCCGACGCTGCTTAGCTTCCGAGATCAGACGAGATCGGGCGCTCTTTTTTTTTTTTTTTTTTTTTTTTATCAAAAAGTACAAAATAAATATTTACATGACAAAAATAATTCAATTTCACATCTTTACATCTTCAAACTTATGACATGTGTATATCACTTCAAAAACACAACATAAATACAAACCACAAACCCAAATCAAAACAATGACATTTTGATGCAAGACTCATCGTAAATCATATTTATCAAAATTTTATACATAACCCTTTTCCCTCTTCTATACAAACCAGCTCATTGCCTTCCACAAAAGCCTTTTCAAATTCCTCTTTAGGCAAACATTTCCACATCAAATACACATTTTTCCTTAAAATCGTCTTGAACATTGCCCTTACATCCACTTTTTTCTTATCATAATACGCCATATTCCTCCTTACCCATATCGCATATCTTGCATTACTTAATACAAAGTTCCATAAATTCACTTTCCTATCCTTTTTATTCATGTTTATCCCAAACAAAAACAGCTTTCTCCATTCATCCCCTATCACATCTTTCCCCGTTCCTTTTTTCACCAACACTTTTAGTTCTGTATGAAATGCTTCCAACTCTTTGCATTCAAAAAAAATGTGCATTAATGTTTCTGGCTCTGTCCCACATACATCACATTCTCGTTTTACATTTTTGTTCATTTGATGAATCACCACCTTTGTATATATTCTATTATGCCTTAATTTAAAGTCCAGGTTTTCACAATCCAGTCCATTGTATTTCACATTTAAATTCCTCCAAATTGTCTTTACATTTATTCCAGGGAATACCCTTGGCCAAACCACCTCAGAGGCAGGCATTTTGATTTCCTTTTTCACCATCATCTTATAACATGTTTTCACATTTAACTGACACAAAAACTTTTTTCCCTTTTTATCTATAACATACATTTCAGGAAATCCCCAATCTCCTATTTTTACAGTCTCTTTCTCAATCCTTTGCACCCACCCTTCTGGTAGGCTTGTTTTAATGTTTTCACATTCACAATCCACTTTAGATTTCTCAATTTCATCATCCCATCCTACTACACAATCATATATAGCTCTATTTGGCAAAAAACCTTTAACATATTCATATGCCATGTCTTTCACTTTCCTAACTCCCGCCCTCATAAACAACTTATTATAAAGCATTTTCCCTCCCCTTTTAATTTTTGGATTCAGAAATAATGGCTGGTCAAGTACTTGATTTATATTGTCACATTCATAATTAACATTAACCAAAAACTCAGCCCAAGCACTAAATACTTCTTGATAAAACATTGGCATTTTCTCAGTCATAGGTTTTTTAAAAGCCATAAACAGTCCTTCCTCACCACATCCTCCACCTTTATTTAAAAAAAAATTCATATATCCCTTCCACCCATACTGTACTTTGTCACATAAATATTTTTTTATTGTTTTAACTCTTATTGCTTTCCTCTTAACCTCTAAGTCTATCAACCTCAGACCTCCCTCCTTATAGTCTGCTATCAGTGTTTTTGTTGATATTTTAATTCCTTTACCTCCCCACACAAAATTATTCACAGCCTCTTTTATTCCGTTCAAAACCCAGTCTGGCATGTCAATTGCTCCCATCACATAATTGCATTTAGTGAGTATTAACGAATTAGCCACAACTACCTTTCCTCTTAATCTCAATTCTCTTTGCCTCCAGAAATTAAGTACTTGTTTTATTTTATTTAAAACTCCAGTCCATGTGGCATCTCTAGCCTCTTTCGCATTCACTCCAATATTCACTCCTAATATCCTTAAATACTCTTTCGTTATTTTAAATGGAACATCTGACCCTTTTATCTCCACCCCTCCTATACTTATTATTTCTGACTTGTCAACATTTATCTTTGCACCTGAAGCTTTTCCATATTTTTCTATCTGCATTTTTATTCTCTTAACACTCTTTACATCCTTGACAGTAAAAGTTGTGTCATCAGCATATTGGTGGATTACACTTACTCCTCCATAAGGAATTTGAATACCTCTTATTTCTTTATCACTTTTTATCAAAGATGCCAGCGGCTCCGCTGTTATTGAATATAACAAAGCAGATAATGGGCACCCTTGTCTGACTGACCTTTCTAATGGAAAGGGGTCAGTTAATGCCCCATTAATTTTAACACAGCTCCGGGCATTGTCATATATTAATTTGATCCATTTTCTTATTCTGTCTCCAAACCCATATCTCGCCATTGTCTGCTCAATAAAACTGTGCTCCACTCTATCAAAAGCTTTATTCAAATCCACAGATAAAACCAACCCCCCTTCCCCATCCTTTCCCATGTTTTCTACAACGTCTCTTATTGTACATATGATATCCATAATGTCTCTCCCCATTATACTGTATGCTTGGCTAGGCGACACAATACTCCCTACAACCTGTTTAATTCTATTGGCTATTACTTTTGTTAAAATTTTATAATCCGAATTAAGCAGACTCAAAGGCCTATAATTTTCCAACTTCAATGGATTTCCTTTATTTTTATATAAGATAGTTATTATTCCTAAGCCCATGGATCTCGGCATTTCCCCTCTCTCCTCCATACCTTTATACAACCTTAGCAGTATTGGTGCTAGGGTCCCTATGAAGGCCTTATAGAATTCATGTGTCAAACCATCCGAGCCCGGACTTTTATTCTTTTTTGTCTGATTTATTGCATCTTTTATTTCTTCAATACCTATATCTCTTTCGCACATATTCTTCTCATCCTCGTCTAGCTTCACGTTCACAGTACTCAAGACTTCATCCACACATTCTTGTTTTACACCCTCTTTCTTGAATAATTCCCTATAAAAATTCTCCACTTCTCCTATTATCCCAACAAAATCATTTATTTTATCGCCTTTTCTATTTTCTAACTCTACAATGTGTTTTCTCCTCTGCTTTTTATTTTCTAAATTTAGGAAGAATTTTGTACTTCTTTCTCCCTCTAAAGCATACTGAGCTCTACTTCTTATTATAGCTCCCTTGCTTTTTTCCTTTTCATACTCCTCTAATTCTGTTTTTAACCTCCAAAAGCACTCTTCACTGTACTCAGGATTATTTTCTATTTTTTTCCGCTTCCCCTTTTAATGCATTTTCCAAAGCTTCTGCTTTACTCCTCCTCATAAAATCTCTTTGTTTTGAATACCTAATACTTCTTTTTTTAATTTTCTCTTTCATTCCCTCCCACCATTCACATACATTTTCCTCAAATAGAGAATTCTGCATTTCATAATTTATACATTTTACAATATTTTCTTTATATGCCTCTTCATTTAACAGATTTGCATTCAGACACCACAAACCCCCTCCCCTCTCCTCTTCACTTACACCCATCTTGACTGTCATCACAGCATGATCACTTAAACTGACAAACTTATATTTCACATTTTTAACATATTTTAACATTTCTCTTTTTGCCAAACATAAATCTATACGACTCTGTTTCAAATTACCCATCACCATTTGTCTTCTCGAAAATTCTCTTTTATATGGATTCTCTTCCCTCCACACATCTACTATGTCTTCATTCTGCATCCACTCTGTTAAGAACTTTCTTGACCCATCAGATTTAAAATTAGCACTACTGGAAGCATCCAGTCTCGTGCACCACACGTTGAAATCCCCAACTACTATACACTTCTCTTTCCATTGTGTCTTCATTTCCTTAAAGACTTCTTTTCTGTCAATCTCTATATTCGGTGCATAAATGTTTATAAGCCTAAACATTTCATTACAAAACTTAAATTCAAGTCCTAGCATTCTCCCATTTCCATCTTTATAAATTTGTTTCACATTTTGCACTCTGTCTCTTTTTATCAAAATCGCCACTCCACATGCTTTTACATTTCCATGACTCACATAAATTTCCCCCTCCCAACTCTTTTTTATATTGTCCATTATATCCCCTGTCCAATGCGTCTCTTGTAGGCATAGCACATCAGCTTTTAACAGTCTCTTCACCCTCTCAAACTTTTTTAGGTCTCTTAGCCCGTTACTGTTCAGACACGCAATGTGCAAAATACCCCACATAATGATTATCACAGTTTTTAAGGGATTTATACTCATTCCAATTAAATCAAACTCTTACTTTCTGCCTTTTGCTCCTCCAGTCTTTCCTTCTTTCTTTTTTTCAATATACCTTTCCCCTCACATGTATCCATGTCTTCCTCTCCGTTTTTCACAGGATTTTCTATCATTTCTTTCTCCTTTCCTCCCCCTTCGTCTTTCTTCATTCCTCTTCTCTCCAGATGTTTTTCTCCTTGACTTTTAGCATTACCACCTTCTTCATTGTCATTTTTTTCCGTCTTCCCGTTTCCATCTTCACACTCCAGACCTCTCTGATCCATCTCTTTACCTGCTGTTCTTTTTTTCTTCTTTCTCTGTCTCATCTGTTGCCCCACGCCCGCCTCCTCTGGGCTGCTCTCACTCTTAGTATCTCCCCTGTTTGTCGCTCTCTCTTTCTCTCCCCAAGTGCTTTGACTCATCTCTCCTTCAACAATTACCTCTTCCTCTTCTTTTTCTTCACTCTCCAGCTCCTCGTACAGATCTTCCATTATCCCCTCGCCGTTCCTTTCTTCCATCATAGCCGGCGTTTCACACACGCACAGTCCTGGCCGCATTCCACACACTTCACAATTCACCTCTTTGCACTCTCTTGCATAGTGTCCTTGTTTGTCGCATCTAAAACACCTAAAGCTCGGGCAGTCCCTCACAACATGTCCCGGTTGTATACACAAACGGCAAACCTTCACTTGTCGGTCATGTATCACCCTAAAGTGTTCTGTCCCTCCGAGCGTCTCAAATTTCGTTGAATAGGGCAACGATTTAACAACATTATTGAACTTAACTTTTAAAAACCTTGTCCCATCCGCGATGTCAGTTCCCGGCCACATTCTCCTCTTGATTTTAGACGCTTCTGTTACTCCCCAATCCTTTAGTTTGCTCAATATTTCTTCATCTTGAATATACATAGGCAGTCCTAAGAAAGAAACAACCACCTCCATGCAATCCACTTCCTTCACCATTACACGACTGTTTTTTATCTTCAAACCATCCAGAATTTTTCCTTTTGCCTTCATATCTTCCATTGTTAACTCATACTCTTTTGGAGATTTATACCTGCAACCGATCACTCCTCCGCATTCTTCCTTCACACTCTTTAATAGTTCCATCATTGTGATTCTGTCCTCCCCCTCCATCTCCACCAGCACCGTCAGTTCCTTTCCATAGCTGCGCTCTCCATCTCTCTTGTCCTGCATGTTTCGACCTCTTCCCGTCTCCTGTTGTCCAGCCATTTCTCTTTCCTTGCTGTGTGAGGTATTTATCCCCAAACAGCACGACACTGTTTGAGGATTAAATGACCCCCCAACACGCAAACACTCCTTTGGAGCAGTTTTTCCAAACAATGTGAAAAGAATTGAATCCTTTACTCCACTCAAACAAACACACTCCTTCTTCCTCCTTGCTTCTCTCACTGTACCACTTCCTGTCACCACTAGGGAGCGCTCAAGGTGGTATGGCCATAAGCGAGGGCTGCTCCAAAAAGTGGGCTATTTAAAGATCAGCCTCCGTAAAAGCCAGCATATTATATAAATAGTGAAGAAAAGTCAAAAGCTTACAGCACCTGGTATTCCCAGGCGGTCTCCCATAAAAGTGTAACAATCAGCCTTATCAGCCGAGTTACAAGACTAAAATGGGGTCAGATTTAATTGTGAGAGATGACTAGTGGTTAAAAGAATGAGACATAAAAGAAAATTGGTTTAAATAGATTTGGTGTATTTACAAGGTTCACATAAAAGACTTTAAAACAACACGATAAAACTAGGTAAACTCTGTTAAAAGAATACAGTTCATTTGTCCATACCCTAAAAACAGGTAAACTCTGTTAAAAGAATACAGTTCATTTGTCCATACCCTAAAAACAGTCCAAGAACCCCAGTGTGTTGATAAGTCCAATGTGAGTGTCCACCAGTGTATATACAATCCACAGAAAGTGTAATCCAAAATTTGCAGGTGGTGAATGGAAAGGTGAGCTCTAAAATTAGCAACTCCTCAATCCAACAGTTTGGTGACTGTCCTTAGTTTGTCATGCTGCTCTCTTATACAGTTGTACTTCCTGCTTCCTGTCATGTGTCTAGTCACATGACAAGCCAACCATCCATTTATTAAAGACACATACACTTAAAATGTTAAGAGTAATAAAATGGCCTAAAAAACATGTAAAACACTTAAAACTCTATAATACATTTAAATGATTGTAATAAATAGAGTGGTAAAACACATCTTTCTAAAAGCCAGCATATTATATAAATAGTGAAGAAAAGGCAAAAGCTTACAGCACCTGGTATTCCCAGGCGGTATCCCATCCAAGTACTAACCAGGCCCGACGCTGCTTAGCTTCCGAGATCAGACGAGATCGGGCGCTCTCAGCGCGGTATGGCCATAAGCGAGGGTTGCTACAAAAAGTGGGCTATTTAAAGATCAGCCTCCGTAAAAGCCAGCATATTATATAAATAGTGAAGAAAATGCAAAAGCTTACAGCACCTGGTATTCCCAAGCGGTCTCCCATCCAAGTACTAACCAGGCCCGACGCTACTTAGCTTCCGAGATCAGACGAGATCGGGCGCTCTCAGCGCGGTATGGCCATAAGCGAGGGCTGCTCCAAAAAGTGGGCTATTTAAAGATCAGCCTCCGTATAAGCCAGCATATTATATAAATAGTGAAGAAAAGGCAAAAGCTTACAGCACCTGGTATTCCCAGGCGGTCTCCAATAAAAGTGTAACAATCGGCCTTATCAGCCGAGTTACAAGACTAAAATGGGGTCAGATTTAACTGTGAGAGATGACTAGTGGTTAAAAGAATGAGACATAAAAGAAAATTGGTTTAAATAGATTTGGTGTATTTACAAGGTTCACATAAAAGACTTTAAAACAACACGATAAAACTAGGTAAACTCTGTTAAAAGAATACAGTTCATTTGTCCATACCCTAACAACAGGTAAACAGTGTTAAAAGAATACAGTTCATTTGTCCATACCCTAAAAACAGTCCAAGAACCCCAGTGTGTTGATAAGTCCAATGTGAGTGTCCACCAGTGTATATACAATCCACAGAAAGTGTAATCCAAAGTTTGCAGGTGGTGAATGGAAAGATGAGCTCTAAAATTAGCAACTCCTCAATCCAACAGTTTGGTGACTGTCCTTAGTTTGTCATGCTGCTCTCTTATACAGTTGTACTTCCTGCTTCCTGTCATGTGTCTAGTCACATGACAAGCCAACCATCCATTTATTAAAGACACATACACTTAAAATGTTAAGAGTAATAAAATGGCCTAAAAAACATGTAAAACACTTAAAACTCTATAATACATTTAAATGATTGTAATAAATAGAGCGGTAAAACACGTCTTTCTAAAAGCCAGCATATTATATAAATAGTGAAGAAAAGGCAAACGCTTACAGCACCTGGTATTCCCAGGCGGTCTCCCATCCAAGTACTAACCAGGCCCGACGCTGCTTAGCTTCCGAGATCAGACGAGATCGAGCGCTCTCAGCGCGGTATGGCCATAAGCGAGGGCTGCTCCAAAAAGTGGGCTATTTAAAGATCAGCCTCCGTAAAAGCCAGCATATTATATAAATAGTGAAGAAAAGGCAAAAGCTTACAGCACCTGGTATTCCCAGGCGGTCTCCCATAAAAGTGTAACAATCGGCCTTATCAGCTGAGTTACAAGACTAAAATGGGGTCAGATTTAACTGTGAGAGATGACTAGTGGTTAAAAGAATGAGACATAAAAGACAATTGGTTTAAATAGATTTGGTGTATTTACAAGGTTCACATAAAAGACTTTAAAACAACACGATAAAACTAGGTAAACTTTGTTAAAAGAATACAGTTCATTTGTCCATACCCTAAAAACAGTCCAAGAACCCCAGTGTGTTGATAAGTCCAATGTGAGTGTCCACCAGTGTATATACAATCCACAGAAAGTGTAATCCAAAATTTGCAGGTGGTGAATGGAAAGGTGAGCTCTAAAATTAGCAACTCCTCAATCCAACAGTTTGGTGACTGTCCTTAGTTTGTCATGCTGCTCTCTTATACAGTTGTACTTCCTGCTTCCTGTCATGTGTCTAGTCACATGACAAGCCAACCATCCATTTATTAAAGACACATACACTTAAAATGTTAAGAGTAATAAAATGGCCTAAAAAACATGTAAAACACTTAAAACTCTATAATACATTTAAATGATTGTAATAAATAGAGCGGTAAAACACATCTTTCTAAAAGCCAGCATATTATATAAATAGTGAAGAAAAGGCAAAAGCTTACAGCACCTGGTATTCCCAGGCGGTCTCCCATAAAAGTGTAACAATCAGCCTTATCAGCCGAGTTACAAGACTAAAATGGGGTCAGATTTAACTGTGAGAGATGACTAGTGGTTAAAAGAATGAGACATAAAAGAAAATTGGTTGAAATAGATTTGGTGTATTTACAAGGTTCACATAAAAGACTTTAAAACAACACGATAAAACTAGGTAAACTCTGTTAAAAGAATACAGTTCATTTGTCCATACCCTAAAAACAGGTAAACTCTGTTAAAAGAATACAGTTCATTTGTCCATACCCTAAAAACAGTCCAAGAACCCCAGTGTGTTGATAAGTCCAATGTGAGTGTCCACCAGTGTATATACAATCCACAGAAAGTGTAATCCAAAGTTTGCAGGTGGTGAATGGAAAGGTGAGCTCTAAAATTAGCAACTCCTCAATCCAACAGTTTGGTGACTGTCCTTAGTTTGTCATGCTGCTCTCTTATACAGTTGTACTTCCTGCTTCCTGTCATGTGTCTAGTCACATGACAAGCCAACCATCCATTTATTAAAGACACATACACTTGTTAAGAATAATAAAATGGCCTAAAAAACATGTAAAACACTTAAAACTCTATAATACATTTAAATGATTGTAATAAATAGAGCGCTAAAACACGTCTTTCTAAAAGCCAGCATATTATATAAATAGTGAAGAAAAGGCAAAAGCCTACAGCACCTGGTATTCCCAGGCGGTCTCCCATCCAAGTACTAAGCAGGCCCGACGCTGCTTAGCTTCCGAGATCAGACGAGATCGGGCGCTCTCAGCGCGGTATGGCCATAAGCGAGGGCTGCTCCAAAAAGTGGGCTATTTAAAGATCAGCCTCCGTAAAAGCCAGCATATTATATAAATAGTGAAAAAAAGGCAAAAGCTTACAGCACCTGGTATTCCCAGGCGGTCCCCAATAAAAGTGTAACAATCGGCCTTATCAGCCGAGTTACAAGACTAAAATGGGGTCAGATTTAACTGTGAGAGATGACTAGTGGTTAAAAGAATGAGACATAAAAGAAAATTGGTTTAAATAGATTTGGTGTATTTACACGGTTCACATAAAAGACTTTAAAACAACACGATAAAACTAGGTAAACTCTGTTAAAAGAATACAGTTCATTTGTCCATACCCTAAAAACAGGTAAACTCTGTTAAAAGAATACAGTTCATTGTCCATACCCTAAAAACAGTCCAAGAACCCCAGTGTGTTTATAAGTCCAATGTGAGTGTCCACCAGTGTATATACAATCCACAGAAAATGTAATCGAAAGTTTGCAGGTGGTGAATGGAAAGGTGAGCTCTAAAATTAGCAACTCCTCAATCCAACAGTTTGGTGACTGTCCTTAGTTTGTCATGCTGCTCTCTTAAACAGTTGTACTTCCTGCTTCCTGTCATGTGTCTAGTCACATGACAAGCCAACCATCCATTTATTAAAGACACATACACTTAAAATGTTAAGAGTAATAAAATGGCCTAAAAAACATGTAAAACACTTAAAACTCTATAATACATTTAAATGATTGTAATAAATAGAGCGGTAAAACACGTCTTTCTAAAAGCCAGCATATTATATAAATAGTGAAGAAAAGGCAAAAGCTTACAGCACCTGGTATTCTCAGGCGGTCTCCCATCCAAGTACTAACCAGGCCCGACGCTGCTTAGCTTCCGAGATCAGACGAGATCGGGCGCTCTCAGCGAGGTATGGCCATAAGCGAGGGTTGCTCCAAAAAGTGGGCTATTTAAAGATCAGCCTCCGTAAAAGCCAGCATATTATATAAATAGTGAAGAAAATGCAAAAGCTTACAGCACCTGGTATTCCCAAGCGGTCTCCCATCCAAGTACTAACCAGGCCCGACGCTACTTAGCTTCCGAGATCAGACGAGATCGGGCGCTCTCAGCGCGGTATGGCCATAAGCGAGGGCTGCTCCAAAAAGTGGGCTATTTAAAGATCAGCCTCCGTAAAAGCCAGCATATTATATAAATAGTGAAGAAAAGGCAAAAGCTTACAGCACCTGGTATTCCCAGGCGGTCTCCCATAAAAGTGTAACAATCGGCCTTATCAGCCGAGTTACAAGACTAAAATGGGGTCAGATTTAACTGTGAGAGATGACTAGTGGTTAAAAGAATGAGACATAAAAGACAATTGGTTTAAATAGATTTGGTGTATTTACAAGGTTCACATAAAAGACTTTAAAACAACACGATAAAACTAGGTAAACTCTGTTAAAAGAATACAGTTCATTTGTCCATACCCTAAAAACAGTCCAAGAACCCCAGTGTGTTGATAAGTCCAATGTGAGTGTCCACCAGTGTATATACAATCCACAGAAAGTGTAATCCAAAGTTTGCAGGTGGTGAATGGAAAGGTGAGCTCTAAAATTAGCAACTCCTCAATCCAACAGTTTGGTGACTGTCCTTTGTTTGTCATGCTGCTCTCTTATACAGTTGTACTTCCTGCTTCCTGTCATGTGTCTAGTCACATGACAGGCCAACCATCCATTTATTAAAGACACATACACTTAAAATGTTAAGAGTAATAAAATGGCCTAAAAAACATGTAAAACACTTAAAACTCTATAATACATGTAAATGATTGTAATAAATAGAGCGGTAAAACACATCTTTCTAAAAGCCAGCATATTATATAAATAGTGAAGAAAAGGCAAAAGCTTACAGCACCTGGTATTCCCAGGCGGTCTCCCTTCCAAGTACTAACCAGGCCCGACGCTGCTTAGCTTCCGAGATCAGACGAGATCGGGCGCTCTCAGCGCGGTATGGCCATAAGCGAGGGCTGCTCCAAAAAGTGGGCTATTTAAAGATCAGCCTCCGTAAAAGCCAGCATATTATATAAATAGTGAAGAAAAGGCAAAAGCTTACAGCACCTGGTATTCCCAGGCGGTCTCCCATAAAAGTGTAACAATTGGCCTTATCAATCAATCAATCAATCAAATTTTATTTATATAGCGCCTTACAACAGCCAGAAAGGTGCCCAGGGCGCTTTCCAGAATAAGATCAAGAATCACAACAGACAACAATAAATACAAGCACAAAAAGGAACATAAAGCAGCAATCGAGTCAGTGGCTACGTGTCGAAAGCTTGACTGTAAAGATGTGTCTTCAATTGTGATTTAAAAACACACAACTCAGTGTTACTGCGAAGCTGTGCCGGAAGTGCGTTCCACAGCTTAGGGCCCTGGACGGCAAATGATCGGCCTCCAAACTTTTTATAGTTGAACTTGGGCGTAACTAGTGCGATGTGTTCAGAGGAGCGCAGAGTTCTTGCTGGTTGGTAGACCTTAACCAACTCCGCGAGGTAGGCAGGTGCCAGACCATTGATGGCCTTGAACACGAACATCAAGATCTTAAACTCCACCCTGAACCGCACAGGAAGCCAGTGGAGAGAGTGAAGGACAGGGGTGATGTGAGAGCGTTTGGAGGTGTTGGAGAGGAGACGTGCTGCAGCGTTTTGCACCAATTGAAGCCGATTAAGAAGTGATTGATTAATTCCAGTGTAGAGGGCATTACAGTAGTCAATCCGCGAGCTGATAAAGGCATGGACAGCCTTTTCAAGGTCAGCTCGGGACAAGAATGGTTTGACCTTACTGAGGAGCCTTAGCTGGTAAAAACTTGCCTTTACGACTGCATTTATTTGTTTACCAAAAATCAAACCACTGTCAAAAATAACACCCAGGTTGCGCACTGTCGGAGCAAACTGAGGTGTAAGAGGACCAAAAGTGAGGGAACTGTTGGGTGAGTCCGGGGTGAACAGGATATACTCAGTCTTTCCATCATTCAAGTGAAGGAAATTCTGGGAAAGCCATTCTCTGATGTTGTGGATGCAATTATGGAGAGGGTCCAGTGCAGAACGGTTATTCAGAACCACAGGAAGGTAGATCTGAAGGTCGTCTGCATAAAAGTGAAAACGGACATTGTGACTGGAGATGAGTTGACCAAGTGGCAGCATATAGAGTGAGAACAGAATAGGACCAAGAATTGATCCTTGTGGAACACCAGATGACAGAGGGGCGGCTGAGGAGGAGAGGTCGTTAAGCATTACTGAAAAAGTCCTGTTTGTGAGGTATGAAGAAAACCATCTGAGAACCATGCCCTGCAGTCCGACAGTGTGTTGAAGTCGTGAGATGAGGACAGCATGATCCACAGTGTCAAATGCAGCGGTCAGGTCTAGTAACACCAAAACCACAGAGCTTTTACTGTCCAGTGCTCCAAGAATGTCATTATGGACCCTAAGTAAAGCTGATTCCGTGCTATGCCTAGACCTGAAACCAGACTGAAATTTATCGGCAATGGCGTGCAGTTGAAGATGAGACTGGAGCTGGGAGACAACGAGCTTCTCCATCAGCTTAGACAAGAATGGCAGATGAGATATAGGACGGAAATTGGACAGTATGGAAGGATCAAGGTTGGATTTCTTTAGCAGCGGTCGGACAATGGCATGCTTGAGAGCAGCGGGAACAATGCCCAAACAAAGACAGCTGTTCATAAAGGAGACTAGGCAGGGTCCCATGATGTCAATAGCCTCCTTCATAATCCTAGCAGGAACGGCGTCAAGAGGGCAAGTGGCGGCCTTCAACTCATGGACAGCTTTTTTAAGGTCCACAAGGGTAACTGCCTCAAAGTTCTCCAGCACATATTGTGCCTCTTGTGAGGGTCTGACAATAGCAGGATTTTTTTTGATGACTTGCCTAACAGACATAACCTTGTCCAAAAAGTACTGTTTGAATGTACTACAAGTGTGTTCAGATACATCATTCAAACTACCAGACACCGGATTTATCACTGAGTTAATAGTGCTGAACAGAATTCCAGGGCGATGACTGTTGCTGTTGATGAGATTGGAGAGGTACTGTCCTTTAGCTTTCTTCTCTGCTCTCTGATAGGTGGAAAGACTGTCTCTAAACATCTCCAGTGACACCTGCAGCCTATCCTTCTTCCATTTGCACTCAGCCTGCCTACACCGTCGCCTAAGGGCCCGAGTTGTATCATTGAGCCAGGGGACTGATGGGCTTTTGGAACCCATTATCTTGTAGGGAGCAACAGAGTCCATAATCTGAGAGCAAATAGTGTGAAAGGAGGAGAGGAAAAGGTCAGGACACGAAGGTGGTACCAAGTCAGCAGCAGAGCAGAGATCAGAGGCAGTAAAGGCAGCAACAAAGTCATTAACTGTAGAAGAGGTGATGATACGCCGACGTTGGGGGGTGGTGGGTGTGGGTACAAGTGGAGCCGCACGGATGTCAAACCGTATGAGAGAGTGATCAGATACGGGAAAATCCAGAACCTCACAGGTTGACACTGTCACACCACGCGAGATGATGAGATCAAGGGTGTGACCTAACCTATGAGTTGGGCAGGATATGGACTGGGTCAGATCCAGTGAGTGGAGAAGTGCTTTAAAATCATTAGCAGATTTATCAGAGGGACAACAAACATGAATGTTAAAATCACCACAAATTAGGATATTATCAAACTTTGGCATGAACTCTGACAGAAACTCTGAAAAATCATTTAAGAAGTCCTTGTTTAATCTGGGCCTTGTTTTATCAGCCGAGTTACAAGACTAAAATGGGGTCAGATTTAACTGTGAGAGATGACTAGTGGTTAAAAGAATGAGACATAAAAGAAAATTGGTTTAAATAGATTTGGTGTATTTACAAGGTTCACATAAAAGACTTTAAAACAACACGATAAAACTAGGTAAACTCTGTTAAAAGAATACAATTCATTTGTCCATACCCTAAAAACAGTCCAAGAACCCCAGTGTGTTGATAAGTCCAATGTGAGTGTCCACCAGTGTATATACAATCCACAGAAAGTGTAATCCAAAGTTTGCAGGTGGTGAATGGAAAGGTGAGCTCTAAAATTAGCAACTCCTCAATCCAACAGTTTGGCGACTGTCCTTTGTTTGTCATGCTGCTCTCTTATACAGTTGTACTTCCTGCTTCCTGTCATGTGTCTAGTCACATGACAGGCCAACCATCCATTTATTAAAGACACATACACTTAAAATGTTAAGAGTAATAAAATGGCCTAAAAAACATGTAAAACACTTAAAACTCTATAATACATGTAAATGATTGTAATAAATAGAGCGGTAAAACACGTCTTTCTAAAAGCCAGCATATTATATAAATAGTGAAGAAAAGGCAAAAGCTTACAGCACCTGGTATTCCCAGGCGGTCTCCCATCCAAGTACTAACCAGGCCCGACGCTGCTTAGCTTCCGAGATCAGACGAGATCGGGCGCTCTCAGCGCGGTATGGCCATAAGCGAGGGCTGCTCCAAAAAGTGGGCTATTTAAAGATCAGCCTCCGTAAAAGCCAGCATATTATATAAATAGTGAAGAAAAGGCAAAAGCTTACAGCACCTGGTATTCCCAGGCGGTCTCCCATCCAAGTACTAACCAGGCCCGACGCTGCTTAGCTTCCGAGATCAGACGAGATCGGGCGCTCTCAGCGCGGTATGGCCATAAGCGAGGGCAGCTCCAAAAAGTGGGCTATTTAAAGATCAGCCACCGTAAAAGCCAGCATATTATATAAATAGTGAAGAAAAGGCAAAAGCTTACAGCACCTGGTATTCCCAGGCGGTCTCCCATAAAAGTGTAACAATCGGCCTTATCAGCCGAGTTACAAGACTAAAATGGGGTCAGATTTAACTGTGAGAGATGACTAGTGGTTAAAAGAATGAGACATAAAAGAAAATTGGTTTAAATAGATTTGGTGTATTTACAAGGTTCACATAAAAGACTTTAAAACAACACGATAAAACTAGGTAAACTCTGTTAAAAGAATACAGTTCATTTGTCCATACCCTAAAAACAGGTAAACTCTGTTAAAAGAATACAGTTCATTTGTCCATACCCTAAAAACAGTCCAAGAACCCCAGTGTGTTGATAAGTCCAATGTGACTGTCCACCAGTGTATATACAATCCACAGAAAGTGTAATCCAAAGTTTGCAGGTGGTGAATGGAAAGGTGAGCTCTAAAATTAGCAACTCCTCAATCCAACAGTTTGGTGACTGTCCTTTGTTTGTCATGCTGCTCTCTTATACAGTTGTACTTCCTGCTTCCTGTCATGTGTCTAGTCACATGACAGGCCAACCATCCATTTATTAAAGACACATACACTTAAAATGTTAAGAGTAATAAAATGGCCTAAAAAACATGTAAAACACTTAAAACTCTATAATACATGTAAATGATTGTAATAAATAGAGCGGTAAAACACGTCTTTCTAAAAGCCAGCATATTATATAAATAGTGAAGAAAAGGCAAAAGCTTACAGCACCTGGTATGCCCAGGCGGTCTCCCATCCAAGTACTAACCAGGCCCGACGCTGCTTAGCTTCCGAGATCAGACGAGATCGGGCGCTCTCTTTTTTTTTATCTTTTTTTTATTTTCAATTCACAAATTTTCAATTACAGTTTTCCATCACATTCACACTCACTCAACACAATTTGTTACATTCATATGAGTCATCTTTCAATTGACATCCATTATTTTGCACAAAAAAACGAAAATACAGATACATAAATGAAATATACAAGAGATATGTCTACTACCCTTCTCAAATCAAATGATTGCTTCCTACCAATTAAAGCAGATTTTCCCACCCACATCTTAATATATGAACTTATTTGTGTCTATAAAAAATTCTTTTGCCTTTTTCTCTCCAAACTTACAAATCAACTCCACATCTCTTTGTGTTATTAACTTAAATATATCTTTAACTTTCATCGTCCTACCCTCAAAATGTGCATAGTTCCTTCTTAGAACCACTGCTAGTCTAGCATGACTTAAAAGAAAATTAATTAGACAGATATCCCTTTTTTTCCTTTTCCCAACAATTCCAAACAAAAATATTTTCCCCCATTCCTCCTCTGACTTCACTTGCACACCCCAGTTTTCTATTAATATACTTTTAAGAAAATCAAAGAAACCAACCAAAGCTTCACATCTCAGAAAATAATGTAAAAAACTCTCATGGCCATTATCACACGCATCACACATCACATTGACATCATTGTTTATTTTATTTAACACCACATTCGTGTAAATTCTATTATGTCTTATCAGAAAGTCATTGTTCTCACAATCAATACTGTTGTATTTTATATTTAGGTTTGACCAGATTTTTTTCACATCCAGATCCTCAAACACTTTCTTCCACACTTTTTCTGCCGCTGGTTCTTTTATAACATCACCGATTAATCTCCTGTATACATTCTTTACACTCATATTCTTAATTTTGTACTTTTCACCATTATCATGCACATACATCTCTGGCATACATTGCTCTTCTTTAGAGACACATTCACTTTTAATCACCTTAGTCCATTGCAAGGGTATACTTGTTTTAATTTTGTCATATATTGTATTCACTTTCTCTCTATTCTCCATTCCATCTAAATCACACACAGAATCATAAATGCAGTTATCTCTAAGAAATCCTGGAATAACTTCGTACATTATATCCTTTACTTGTTTTATGCCCCCTTCTATAAATTTATGTTCATACAATGTTTTATTTTTATACTTAATTTTTTCATTCAGAAATAGTGGCAGATTTTAATCACATTTATATCTTCACACTCATACTCTAATTTGGGTAGGAAATGCCTCCATGCCTCTAAAACCTCCCGATATATTTCTGGTATTCCTCCCGTCATTGATTGCTTGAAGCCCATGTACCAACCATTATCTCCTATTCCTCCCACGTCATCAACATACTTTCTTAAGAACTCCTTCCATCCATAATCCCATCTCCCTCCCATATATTTTATTACCGTTTTTATTCTCATTGCGGCTCTTTTTGTTTCTAAGTCCATCAAGTTTAAACCCCCTTCCCATCTCTTACCCACCAATGTTTTCTGTGCAATTTTCACCCCTTTGCCGCCCCATATAAAATCACCTACAATTTTATTCAATTCATTCAACACCCACCCTGGCATTTCCATTACACTCATCACGTACACACATACTGACAATAACAGGCTATTTACCACTATTACTTTCCCATTTAATTTCAATTTTCTCCCTTTCCATGCTGCACATACTGTTCTTATTTTGTTAATCACCCCGGTCCAAGTCACATCTCTTGCCTCTTTGCTTTGCACCCCTAAATATACCCCTAATACTTTCACATATCTTTCCTCCACTCTTAACCCTACCTCTACTCTCTCTACCTCCCCTATATACATTAGTTCTGATTTCTCCATATTTATTTTTGCCCCTGATGCCTTCCCATACCTCTTCACTATCTCTAAAACTCTTTTTACACTGTTTCCTTCTCTCACTGTGATTGTAGTATCATCTGCATATTGGTTTATAGTACACATCCCTCCATATGGCAACTCAATGCCCACTACTCTTTTATCTCTCTTAATTAAAGTAGCTAGAGGCTCTACTGAAATGGCATACAATAATGCAGACAGGGGACATCCCTGTCTTACTGATCTTCCTACATCGAACTTGTCTGTTAGCACTCCATTTATTTTTATGCAACTTTTTGCTTTTTCATATAGTCTTCTTATCCATCCTATCACTTTCACCCCAAATCCAAACTTCTCTAATACCCTAAATAAATATTTGTGTTCCACTCTATCAAAAGCTTTATTCCAATCAATCCCTAATACTATCCCTCCCTTCTCATCTCGTTTCATATGCTCCATAACATCCCTAACGGTCCCTATCGTGTCCGCTATATCCCTGCCTGGTATACTGTAACTCTGTGTTGGTTGAACTATACTTCCTATCACTCTTTTCACTCTATTCGCTAAAACTTTAGTCAGTATTTTATAATCCACATTTAATAGACTGATTGGTCTATAGTTCTCCATATCTAATCTATTTCCCTTCTTATACACTAAAGCTATCACTCCCTCCACCATTCTATCTTGCACTACTCCTGTTCTTTCTATCCCCTTAAAAACTTCAACTAGAATTGGTGCTACCCCTTCCTTATATGTTTTATACCATTCAATACCGATCCCATCACTCCCCGGACTTTTTCCATTTTTCAACCCCCCTATTGCCTCTTTCACCTCCTCTTCCTCTATATCCTTATCACACCATTCCCTATCTTCCTCACTTAGAATATTCCCTACACTTTCTAATACTTCCTCTATGATTTTCTCATCTGCTCCTCCCCTCTTGTATAAATCTTCATAGAATTCTTGCACTCTCTCCAAAATCTCTACGTAGTCTTTTGTTGTTTTGCCTTCCTTTGTATTTATTTCGTTTATATATGTTTTACTTTGTCTCCTTTTCTCTAGCCCTAAGAAATACCCTGTACATTTCTCACCTTCTAATGCATATTTTGCCCTACTTCTTAGAATTGCTCCTCTACATTTCTCCCTCTCAAATTTCTCCAGTGCTATCTTAGCCTCTATATATTTTTCCATACTATATCCTTCTTCATCTTCAGCCTTGTTTAATTCTTCCCTCAATCTTTCTTTCAGCAACTCTTCTTCCTTCTTCATCTTTTCCCATCTTTTCTTACTATATTTTATACTGATGAACTTAATCTGGTCTTTCATTTTCTCCCATCTTTCCCCTATTCTGTCATCTAATCCTCCCTCTCTTTTATACTCATCTATCTTCTCATTTTCTCTATTTATTAGATCCTTCATCTGTATCTCATATTCTTCCTCTCCAATGTATCCTGCATTCAATATCCACATCCCTCCTCCTACCTCCTCACTCCCTATCTTAATTCTGAACCTAACACCATCATGATCACTTAAACTATTTCCTTGATGCCTTGTCCCATCTATGTATCTAATGATTTCCTCCTTAACTAACACTAAATCTATTCTACTCTGTTTTAATATACCTTCTTTTAATTGCCTCCTAGTAAATTCTCTTTTTTCTGGATTTTCATACCTCCACACATCTATTAACCCCTTCTCTCTCATTATCTCCATCAACATTCCCCTAGATTTCTCCCATCTAAATTTTACGCCCTTGCCCACATCTAATCTGCTACATTTTATATTAAAATCCCCCACTACAATACATTTCCCCACAACTAATTCTTTTAATTCTTCCAATATTTCCCTCCTATCTACTTCTATATTCGGAACGTATATATTTATTAATCTAAAATCTATATCTCTATATGTAAATTCAACTACCAAGATCCTTCCCCTCTGATCTTTATATACCTCCCTTATACCTTTGACACTATCTTTTTTAAAAAGTACTGCCACACCTCTTGCATTTTTTGCTCCATTATTATAATAAATATCCCCTCTCCACTCCTCTCTCATCTCTCTCACTTTATCCTCTTCCCAATTTGTCTCCTGTATACAAATTATATCACTCCTATATGTAAATAATAACTCTTTCATCTTGCTTTTATTCCTTAACCCATTTATATTTATTGAAGTTACAGTGGCCATGAGAGTAGCTAAAGAAAACTAAATAAAATTGAAAAACAAAACCACATATAATTAAATAAGGCATCAAATACCTGCCCGTGGTTCCTTGATCTGTTCACTCTGTTCTCCGTCCGTCTCAGACTTCCTCTTTGCTTTTTAATCTTTGCTTTCAGTCCATCTTTTTGTCCCCCATTCCTATTTTCTTCACCTTTACTTTCTTTCAGTTCCTGTTCCATCTCTTTCTTTTCATCCTCTTTACCTTTTCCTTTCACTTTACTTTCACCTTTGTCTTCCTCGCTCTGTTCCGACTGTTCCATCTCCTCCTCCTCGCCATCCTTTTCACCCTTGCTCCCAATTCTGTCTCGCCGCTCCATTTTGCTTCTTTTTTCACCAGCCTCAGCTCCATCTTTACCTCCCCCGCTCACAACACCAGCCACTTCCACCTCTTGTTCCTCTGTCAGATCACTGTACCTCCTTTCATCATCTTCTTGTCCAACTACTCGCTCTCTCTCTAATCGCATCCATTCTTCACAATCTCTTGCATAATGTCCTCCTCCACCACATTTGAAGCACTTTAATTCAGGGCACTCTCTGAATATGTGCCCTGGCTTGATACAAAGTCTGCAAACACGTACTTGTCTATCATGGATGACGCGAAAATATTCGGTGCCTCTCAGAGTCTCAAACTTTGTGGAGTATGGAAGTGAACATACCTGTTCCGTAAAACGAACCTTTAAGAACCGGGTTCCATCAGCTATATCCGTTCCAGGCCATAACCGACGTTTTATTGGTGAGAGTGGTCGTACTCCCCACTCTTGTAGTTTGAAGAGTATCTTCTCATCCTCTAAGTATACTGGCAAGTTTATAAAAGACACCACCATGTCATTATTCATAACTTCCCTTGCATGCACCATCACTCCTTGTACTCTCACGCCATCCATTAGTTTATGCTTTGCCTCTTCATCCTTCATTGTGAGTTCATACATCCTTTCACCTCTCACTCTGCAGCCAATCACCTCTCCACACTCCTTCTTTACTCCCCTCAGCAAATCCATCATGGAAATCTTTTCTGTTCCCTCCACTTCCACCTCCAATGTCAGGTCTTTGCTATATTTTCCTTTTGTTCCTCCTTGCACTCCTTGGTTGTTTTCTTCTCTTTCTCTCTGCAGATCTCCTGTGACTTTGTTTGTTTTCTGCTGCTTTTGAATCACTACTTGGTTGTCTTTTCCACTTCTTTGATCGTCCTCTTCATTCTTCCCATTGCTACCTTTTATCATTGTTGTTTGCACTGTTTCTTTGTCTGCAGCCATGATGTGCATCTGCAGCATGCTTCAACCAGGAAGAGTCCAAAAAGTCCCCCACACAGCTTAAGCTGTTGGGGGAAGTGATCAGGGTTAACTCTGACTTTCCAACAACGAATTCCCAAAGTCCAAAATCAAAAAGAAAATTAAGTATTTCAGAAAAGAGATTGTCAAACAAATGGATTCAGAGAGTATCTCTGCACTGCAAACCTAGCACTACCTGCTGGCTCTCTAGCGCCCTCAGGGTGGTATGGCCATAAGCGAGGGCTGCTCCAAAAAGTGGGCTATTTAAAGATCAGCCTCCGTAAAAGCCAGCATATTATATAAATAGTGAAGAAAAGGCAAAAGCTTACAGCACCTGGTATTCCCAGGCGGTCTCCCATCCAAGTACTAACCAGGCCCGACGCTGCTTAGCTTCCGAGATCAGACGAGATCGGGTGCTCTTTTTTTTTTTTTCTTTTTTTTTTTTTTTATTAAAGAAATTTCATAATACAAATTTTCCAATGTGTGCTTCACATTAGAAGTCTCACGACATAAAATAAATAAACATGAAAAAATACATCACATTATCATCAACAAAGCAAAAGGAACACATTAAACATAAGATGAATTTTCAACCAATAGAAACATCAACAATACAATATAGTTGTCCACACAAAGACGAAAGAAAAGAAAAAAAAAATTAAAAATAAGATAAAATATAATCTACTCATCTCGTATTTTTTGTTTAAAATCATGCCTTTTATACTTAAGATTTAGAAAGCTCTTTCTCTTCCTGGCAATTTGCACATGAAATTCTCTAAAACATTACAAACTGTTGGTGTAAAAACATCATAAAAAGCTTTCAGCATATTTTCACTTTTAAAATACACATATAATTGTTCTACATATACTTCTATTTTCCTTTTAAAAACAGTCCAAACCTCTAACACCATTTTTTCTTTTTTGGCCACAATTCTTCTTTCCCAAATTGCGCTTTTCATTAACATTATACACAGATTTATAAACTTTTTGTGTTGACCCTTCTTTTCCCAACCAAACATCACTACTCTTTTCCATTCCATTACACTTTCATCCCAACCTTCGCTCACATCTTTAATTAAACATTTACATTTCCTTAGAAAATCCTCCAATTCTTTACAATATAAAAACAAATGTAAAATCCCCTCTTCTTTTTCATGACACACTTTACACATTGGATTTTGTTCCATTCCCACCTTGTTTAAAACAGACTCAGTAAAAACCGCTTTATGCCTTATAAAATATTCCAAACATCCTAACTTTGTTTCAACACACCTCCCCCTCATGTTTCTCCATATACATTCTTCTTTTAGATCCTTGAATTTTTCCACCCAGTACTTATTTACAATCGGCTCTTTAAAAACACCATCTCTAAAAACACAATAAAACATTTTTACAGTACATTCTTTAAAATCATACATTTTTCCCCCCAGTTTCACAAAAATATTTCCCTCTGTTTGCTCTCCTTCCATACTCTCTATTCTTTTAATCCACTCTTTGGGTATTGCATTTTTAATAATTTCATATTTATTTGTTATTTCTTGTTTACTGTATTCTTCTTTTGCTTCCTCCATCGCATCCACAATATATTGTATCGGTAAAAAACCCTCTTTAAATTCATACAAAACATCTCTCACTCTTGTTATCCCCACATCCATCCATTTTTTAAAAAATATTGCTTTCTCTTGTTTTAAAATGTTGTTATTTAAGAACAGAGGTTGATTTAAAATGTTTTCTCTTCCATGCGGATTGTACTCGATTTTCGTTAAAAAATTCCCCCAGGCACTAAAAATTTCTCTATAAAATTCGGGTAATCCTTCCGTCATCCAAATTTTTGTTTTCATCCATAATATTCCGTCCCCCATGTTAAAATCCCCACATTTGTTTAAAAAGTATTTCATTGTTTTTTTCCACTCAGTTTTGTTATCTTGTTGCAGGTATTTCTTAACAATTTTTACTCTCAACGCATTTTTTCGCTGTTCCACATCCATTAAACCTAAGCCCCCCTTCTCTATCGCCCCTAAAATCGTATTATGTGCAATCCTTGCTGGTTTCCCCTCCCATAAAAAGTCAAGAAAACATTTCTTCAACCTCCGTTCTGTCCATAAAGGTATTTCAGAAACATATAAAACATACCAAAGTTTAGAAACCATTAAAACATTCAATATTAAAACCTTCCCCTTCAAGTTTAAAGTTCTCAATTTCCAAAAATTTAATCTTCTCTCTATATCTGTTACTAGTTGCTCCCACATTTCATCTCTTACTTTCCTCTCATTCTTTCCCATTACAACTCCTAAAATCCTCATTTCTTCCACTTCCTTAAAATTAAAACAATCCATTAAAACCATAGCTTTACCAAATCTCATATATACCGTTTTCTCCTCATTTACTTTACTTCCAGACCCACTACAATATTCTTTTACCAACTTCATAACTTCTTTAACACTCTCTTTTCCCTTTACAATTATTGTTGTGTCATCAGCATATTGAAAAACTTTCCCCTCAGCCTTATTTCCCTCAATTTCTATCCCTATTATTCTTTCATTCTGTTTTATAGCCAGTCCCAAGGGTTCAGAAACAAGTGAGTACAATAATGCTGAGAGTGGACAACCCTGTCTTATTGACCTTGTTATTTTAAAACACTCTGTTAAAAACCCATTACATTTTATCTTTGTTAGTGCACCCTTATATAAAATCTCAATCCATTTAATAAAATTTTCCCCGAACCCAAAACTCCTTAAAACCTCAAATAAATACCCGTGCTCAACCCTATCAAAAGCTTTTTCAAAATCCAAACTAATTATATATCCTTCTTCATTTTTTTCTTTCATGTACCATATCGTGTCCCTTATACTCATTGTTATGTCGGCTATATCTCTTCCTTTGACTCCATATGCTTGGTTTGTTTTAATTATACTTGGCATTACTTCCTTTAATCTGTTTGCTAAAACCTTCGCTAAAATCTTAAGATCTGTATTCAACATCGTGATTGGTCTGTAGTTTTTTAGATCTACTTTTTCTCCTTTCCTTTTATATATCAATTTCATTAACCCCATCCTTGTTCTTTCATTAATCTCTTCCTTTTCAAAAATTTCTTTAAAAACCTCATTTAAAATCTTTGTTAAAACTTCTTTAAAACAAACATAAAATTCAGTTCCCAAACCATCTATTCCTGGACTTTTCTTTTTATTCAGTTGATTTATTGCTCTTTCAATCTCGTCTTCCCTGATTTCTTGGTCACATTCTTTTTTATGTTCCTCACTTACTTTTGCTTTTATCTGATTCAACAGTTCCTTTTTTTCCTCCTCTTCCACCCCCCTTGCACTAAACAGATCCTCATAAAAATTCTTTATTTCTTTTAAAATCTTTTCATTCCCTTCTACAATTTCCCCATTTTCCCCTCTTATTTCTTTTATCGTTTCAGCTTTCCCTCTCTTTTTTCCAGATCAAAAAAGAACTTTGTACATTTTTCTCCCTCCACCACATATTTTGCTTTGCTTCTTAACCTCGCCCCCTCATATTCCTTTTCTTCTATTTCTTTCAGTTTCCCCTCCATTTCCTTTATCTTTTGTATGTCTTGAAATTCTTTATTCAGTTCCATTTCCAAACTTTCCTTTATTCCTCTTTCTTTGGATCTTTTGCATTTCTGAATAACACTACAATACCTGATTGAGAATTTTTTGATTAAAAACTTTACACTCTCCCACCATATTCTCTTATCCTCTTCATACATTCCATTTTCCTTTTCTTTTTCTATAATTTCTTTCACTTTTAAAACATAATCTTCATTCTTTAAAATCTGTGTATTTAAAATCCATACTCCCGGACCTCTTTGCATTTGACTCCAGTCCAACTTAAAAGATAAAATCTTATGATCGCTAAAACTTGTTTCTTTGTACTTAATATTTTCTATAAAATTCTCCACATTTCTTGTACATAAAACATAGTCAATTCTAGTTTGGCATACAAACTGCCCTACTATTTGTCTTCTCGAAAATTCTTTTTTCTTTTCATTTCTTTCTCTCCACACATCTATCATATTATTTTCATCCATTAATGCTTTTAATTCTTTTCTTCCTGTATCTGTTTTAAAAACCATTCCTTCAGCCATATCCTGTTTACTAAAAACTGTGTTAAAATCCCCCATCATAATTATTTCTTTATACTTCTTTACAATGTTTCTTAAAACATTAAAAAACTCTTTCTTTTCCTTATCTTCCACTGGTGCATGTACATTTACTAAAATCAAATCTCTTCCTTCATATTTTGTCTCAACTACCAAACATTTCCCCATCTTGTCCTTATACACACTTTTACTCACTTTAAAAACATCGTCCTTCATTAAAAAAGCCACACCTCTCCCAGCCCGCCCATCTCCATTATTATATAAAATACCTCCATCCCATCTCTTTTTATAATCATTCATCACATTTTCTCTCCAGTTTGTTTCTTGTAATGCAACAATGTCTTCCCTTTTACATTTTTCTTTTACTTTTTCAAACTTCCTCATGTCCATCAGACCCCTTGCATTAAAAGCAACACAACTTAAAACCATTAAAAGTAAATAAAAAAAATACATAAAAATCATTATTCATCATTTTCTCCCTCCAGGACCCTTAGCACATCAAATCTGTTAGTCTCTGTCATAATCTTTTTTCTTGCACTTTCCAAATTTGGTTTTACCTTCAGTGCTCTCCTTCTTATTTGTCCTTTCCCTCCTCTGTCTTTGTCCATTTTGTCCATCTTTATTCCCTCTTCATTGTCCGTTTCTTTAACTTGATCCAACCTTCCTTGTCCATCTCTCTCCACATCACCCAGAAAAGTATTAAAACTGTCCGACATCTCCATCTCTGTCCATTGAGTGTCCTGCTCCACTGTTTGTTCGTTATTATTAATGTTGTCTTCTCTTCTTTCTCCTTCCTCTCTGCAGCTCGGTCCTCCTTCCGTTTCTTTTTGTTGTAGTCCTTCCTCCTCGTTGTTTCCTTCATGCACCTGTCTGCCCACCTGTTCTTCCCTTCCTCCTTCCTCTCCCTCCATCCAACATTCACATTTATTTAAAACTTCCTGACACCCCGGGCACCTGACAGCATTGCAATCTCGTGCAAAATGTCCCCTCTCCTCACATTTGTAGCACACAAAATTTGGGCATTCTATTAGCAGGTGATCCGGGCTCATGCACAGCCTACAGGTCTTCACCTGATGGCTGTGCATCACCCGGAAGTACTGCGGCCCTTCGGCTGTTTCTAGCCGTGTGCTATATGGCAACGATGCCACTTGCTTGGGGAACCTCACCTTAAGGAACCTTGTTCCATCTTCAATGTCGGTGCCCGGGTAGCGTCTTCTTTTAATTTTGGTAATGGGATCAACTCCCCATCCCTCCAATTTTCCTAAAATTTCTTTGTCATCCAGGTAGACAGGCAGGTGCATGAAGGAAACAACATAATCCCTGTTTTGTAGATTTTTTACTTCACAGTCCACTCCTTTTATTCTTAGTCCATCAATTAGTTTTTCACACGTTTCTTCTTTTTCCATTGTCAGTTCGTATTCTTTCCCTTGTCTTGGTCTTAGTGCTAAAATTTTGCCATGTCCACATTGTTCCATTACAGCTTTAATAATGTCCTCCGCTCTCACCCCAATCACATTCTCCACATTCACAATCACTGCAGCTTCCTTTAAATATTGTCGCTCAACAAACTTTTCTCTTACTTCCTGTTTTTTTCCATTTGTAGCTCGTGGTCGTTTATCCAGTCCAATGTCGTTTGCCGTGCGTGTTCCTCCTGCCAGTCCAGTCTCGTTTGCCGTGCATGTTCCTCCAGCCAGTCCAGTGTCCATTGCCGTGCGTGTTCCTCCTGCCAGTCCAGTGTCGTTTGCCATCCGTCTCTCTCCAGCCAGTTCTGTTTCATAATCCATTAATCCGTCCGTTTTTTTTAAAGAAAAATAAGTTAAGAAAAAAAAGGTTTAACCACCCTCCAGCCAGCAAAAATGCTGCTGTTAGGTGGTTTTATAACTGAAAAAAACACAAAAAAACTAACTTAAAGTAAAACCACTCACAAAACAAACAAAAAAAAAATCAAACACAAAATGGAGGAGAGCCTTCCTCTCCCAACTGCTGCCAACCACTTCCTGTTGCTCTCTAGCGCTCTCAGGTGGCGGTATGGCCATAAGCGAGGGCTGCTCCAAAAAGTGGGCTATTTAAAGATCAGCCTCCGTAAAAGCCAGCATATTATATAAATAGTGAAGAAAAGGCAAAAGCTTACAGCACCTGGTATTCCCAGGCGGTCTCCCATCCAAGTACTAACCAGGCCCGACGCTGCTTAGCTTCCGAGATCAGACAAGATCGGGCGCTCTCAGCGCGGTATGGCCATAAGCGAGGGCTGCTCCAAAAAGTGGGCTATTTAAAGATCAGCCTCCGTAAAAGCCAGCATATTATATAAATAGTGAAGAAAAGGCAAAAGCTTACAGCACCTGGTATTCCCAGGCGGTCTCCCATAAAAGTGTAACAATCGGCCTTATCAGCCGAGTTACAAGACTAAAATGGGGTCAGATTTAACTGTGAGAGATGACTAGTGGTTAAAAGAATGAGACATAAAAGAAAATTGGTTTAAATAGATTTGGTGTATTTACAAGGTTCACATAAAAGACTTTAAAACAACACGATAAAACTAGGTAAACTCTGTTAAAAGAATACAGTTCATTTGTCCATACCCTAAAAACAGGTAAACTCTGTTAAAAGAATACAGTTCATTTGTCCATACCCTAAAAACAGTCCAAGAACCCCAGTGTGTTGATAAGTCCAATGTGAGTGTCCACCAGTGTATATACAATCCACAGAAAGTGTAATCCAAAGTTTGCAGGTGGTGAATGGAAAGGTGAGCTCTAAAATTAGCAACTCCTCAATCCAACAGTTTGGTGACTGTCCTTTGTTTGTCATGCTGCTCTCTTATACAGTTGTACTTCCTGCTTCCTGTCATGTGTCTAGTCACATGACAGGCCAACCATCCATTTATTAAAGACACATACACTTAAAATGTTAAGAGTAATAAAATGGCCTAAAAAACATGTAAAACACTTAAAACTCTATAATACATGTAAATGATTGTAATAAATAGAGCGGTAAAACACGTCTTTCTAAAAGCCAGCATATTATATAAATAGTGAAGAAAAGGCATAAGCTTACAGCACCTGGTATTCCCAGGCGGTCTCCCATCCAAGTACTAACCAGGCCCGACGCTGCTTAGCTTCCGAGATCAGACGAGATCGGGCGCTCTCAGCGCGGTATGGCCATAAGCGAGGGCTGCTCCAAAAAGTGGGCTATTTAAAGATCAGCCTCCGTAAAAGCCAGCATATTATATAAATAGTGAAGAAAAGGCAAAAGGTTACAGCACCTGGTATTCCCAGGCGGTCTCCCATCCAAGTACTAACCAGGCCCGACGCTGCTTAGCTTCCGAGATCAGACGAGATCGGGCACTCTCAACGCGGTATGGCCATAAGCGAGGGCTGTTCCAAAAAGTGGGCTATTTAACGATCAGCCTCCGTAAAAGCCAGCATATTATATAAATAGTGAAGAAAAGGCAAAAGCTTACAGCACCTGGTATTCCCAGGCGGTCTCCCATAAAAGTGTAACAATCGGCCTTATCAGCCGAGTTACAAGACTAAAATGGGGTCAGATTTAACTGTGAGAGATGACTAGTGGTTAAAAGAATGAGACATAAAAGAAAATTGGTTTAAATAGATTTGGTGTATTTAAAAGGTTCACATAAAAGACTTTAAAACAACACGATAAAACTAGGTAAACTCTGTTAAAAGAATACAGTTCATTTGTCCATACCCTAAAAACAGGTAAACTCTGTTAAAAGAATACAGTTCATTTGTCCATACCCTAAAAACAGTCCAAGAACCCCAGTGTGTTGATAAGTCCAATGTGACTGTCCACCAGTGTATATACAATCCACAGAAAGTGTAATCCAAAGTTTGCAGGTGGTGAATGGAAAGGTGAGCTCTAAAATTAGCAACTCCTCAATCCAACAGTTTGGTGACTGTCCTTTGTTTGTCATGCTGCTCTCTTATACAGTTGTACTTCCTGCTTCCTGTCATGTGTCTAGTCACATGACAGGCCAACCATCCATTTATTAAAGACACATACACTTAAAATGTTAAGAGTAATAAAATGGCCTGAAAAACATGTAAAACACTTAAAACTCTATAATACATGTAAATGATTGTAATAAATAGAGCGGTAAAACACGTCTTTCTAAAAGCCAGCATATTATATAAATAGTGAAGAAAAGGCAAAAGCTTACAGCACCTGGTATTCCCAGGCGGTCTCCCATCCAAGTACTAACCAGGCCCGACGCTGCTTAGCTTCCGAGATCAGACAAGATCGGGCGCTCTCAGCGCGGTATGGCCATAAGCGAGGGATGCTCCAAAAAGTGGGCTATTTAAAGATCAACCTCCGTAAAACCCAGCATATTATATAAATAGTGAAGAAAAGGCAAAAGCTTACAGCACCTGGTATTCCCAGGCGGTCTCCCATCCAAGTACTAACCAGGCCCGACGCTGCTTAGCTTCCGAGATCAGACGAGATCGGGCGCTCTCAGCGCGGTATGGCCATAAGCGAGGGCTGCTCCAAAAAGTGGGCTATTTAAAGATCAGCCTCCGTAAAAGCCAGCATATTATATAAATAGTGAAGAAAAGGCAAAAGCTTACAGCACCTGGTATTCCCAGGCGGTCTCCCGTAAAAGTGTAACAATCGGCCTTATCAGCCGAGTTACAAGACTAAAATGGGGTCAGATTTAACTGTGAGAGATGACTAGTGGTTAAAAGAATGAGACATAAAAGAAAATTGGTTTAAATAGATTTGGTGTATTTACAAGGTTCACATAAAAGACTTTAAAACAACACGATAAAACTAGGTAAACTCTGTTAAAAGAATACAGTTCATTTGTCCATACCCTAAAAACAGGTAAACTCTGTTAAAAGAATACAGTTCATTTGTCCATACCCTAAAAACAGTCCAAGAACCCCAGTGTGTTGATAAGTCCAATGTGAGTGTCCACCAGTGTATATACAATCCACAGAAAGTGTAATCCAAAGTTTGCAGGTGGTGAATGGAAAGGTGAGCTCTAAAATTAGCAACTCCTCAATCCAACAGTTTGGTGACTGTCCTTTGTTTGTCATGCTGCTCTCTTATACAGTTGTACTTCCTGCTTCCTGTCATGTGTCTAGTCACATGACAGGCCAACCATCCATTTATTAAAGACACATACACTTAAAATGTTAAGAGTAATAAAATGGCCTAAAAAACATGTAAAACACTTAAAACTCTATAATACATGTAAATGATTGTAATAAATAGAGCGGTAAAACACGTCTTTCTAAAAGCCAGCATATTATATAAATAGTGAAGAAAAGGCAAAAGCTTGCAGCACCTGGTATTCCCAGGCGGTCTCCCATCCAAGTACTAACCAGGCCCGACGCTGCTTAGCTTCCGAGATCAGACGAGATCGGGCGCTCTCAGCGCGGTATGGCCATAAGCGAGGGCTGCTCCAAAAAGTGGGCTATTTAAAGATCAGCCTCCGTAAAAGCCAGCATATTATATAAATAGTGAAGAAAAGGCAAAAGCTTACAGCACCTGGTATTCCCAGGAGGTCTCCCATCCAAGTACTAACCAGGCCCGACGGTGCTTAGCTTCCGAGATCAGACGAGATCGGGCGCTCTCAGCGCGGTATGGCCATAAGCGAGGGCTGCTCCAAAAAGTGGGCTATTTAAAGATCAGCCTCCGTAAAAGCCAGCATATTATATAAATAGTGAAGAAAAGGCAAAAGCTTACAGCACCTGGTATTCCCAGGCGGTCTCCCATAAAAGTGTAACAATCGGCCTTATCAGCCGAGTTACAAGACTAAAATGGGGTCAGATTTAACTGTGAGAGATGACTGGTGGTTAAAAGAATGAGACATAAAAGAAAATTGGTTTAAATAGATTTGGTGTATTTACAAGGTTCACATAAAAGACTTTAAAACAACACGATAAAACTAGGTAAACTCTGTTAAAAGAATACAGTTCATTTGTCCATACCCTAAAAACAGTCCAAGAACCCAAGTGTGTTGATAAGTCCAATGTGAGTGTCCACCAGTGTATATACAATCCACAGAAAGTGTAATCCAAAGTTTGCAGGTGGTGAATGGAAAGGTGAGCTCTAAAATTAGCAACTCCTCAATCCAACAGTTTGGTGACTGTCCTTTGTTTGTCATGCTGCTCTCTTATACAGTTGTACTTCCTGCTTCCTGTCATGTGTCTAGTCACATGACAGGCCAACCATCCATTTATTAAAGACACATACACTTAAAATGTTAAGAGTAATAAAATGGCCTAAAAAACATGTAAAACACTTAAAACTCTATAATACATGTAAATGATTGTAATAAATAGAGCGGTAAAACACGTCTTTCTAAAAGCCAGCATATTATATAAATAGTGAAGAAAAGGCAAAAGCTTACAGCACCTGGTATTCCCAGGCGGTCTCCCATCCAAGTACTAACCAGGCCCGACGCTGCTTAGCTTCCGAGATCAGACGAGATCTGGCGCTCTCAGCGCGGTATGGCCATAAGCGAGGACTGCTCCAAAAAGTGGGCTATTTAAAGATCAGCCTCCGTAAAAGCCAGCATATTATATAAATAGTGAAGAAAAGGCAAAAGCTTACAGCACCTGGTATTCCCAGGTGGTCTCCCATAAAAGTGTAACAATCGGCCTTATCAGCCGAGTTACAAGACTAAAATGGGGTCAGATTTAACTGTGAGAGATGACTAGTGGTTAAAAGAATGAGACATAAAAGAAAATTGGTTTAAATAGATTTGGTGTATTTACAAGGTTCACATAAAAGACTTTAAAACAACACGATAAAACTAGGTAAACTCTGTTAAAAGAATACAGTTCATTTGTCCATACCCTAAAAACAGGTAAACTCTGTTAAAAGAATACAGTTCATTTGTCCATACCCTAAAAACAGTCCAAGAACCCCAGTGTGTTGATAAGTCCAATGTGAGTGTCCACCAGTGTATATACAATCCACAGAAAGTGTAATCCAAAGTTTGCAGGTGGTGAATGGAAAGGTGAGCTCTAAAATTAGCAACTCCTCAATCCAACAGTTTGGTGACTGTCCTTTGTTTGTCATGCTGCTCTCTTATACAGTTGTACTTCCTGCTTCCTGTCATGTGTCTAGTCACATGACAGGCCAACCATCCATTTATTAAAGACACATACACTTAAAATGTTAAGAGTAATAAAATGGCCTAAAAAAAACATGTAAAACACTTAAAACTCTATAATACATGTAAATGATTGTAATAAATAGAGCGGTAAAACACGTCTTTCTAAAAGCCAGCATATTATATAAATAGTGAAGAAAAGGCAAAAGCTTACAGCACCTGGTATTCCCAGGCGGTCTCCCATCCAAGTACTAACCAGGCCCGACACTGCTTAGCTTCCGAGATCAGACGAGATCAGGCGCTCTCAGCGCGGTATGGCCATAAGCGAGGGCTGCTCCAAAAAGTGGGCTATTTAAAGATCAGCCTCCGTAAAAGCCAGCATATTGTATACATAGTGAAGAAAAGGCAAAAGCTTACAGCACCTGGTATTCCCAGGCGGTCTCCCATCCAAGTACTAACCAGGCCCGACGCTGCTTAGCTTCCGAGATCAGACGAGATCGGGCGCTCTCAGCGCGGTATGGCCATAAGCGAGGGCTGCTCCAAAAAGTGGGCTATTTAAAGATCAGCCTCCGTAAAAGCCAGCATATTATATAAATAGTGAAGAAAAGGCAAAAGGTTACAGCACCTGGTATTCCCAGGCGGTCTCCCATCCAAGTACTAACCAGGCCCGACGCTGCTTAGCTTCCGAGATCAGACGAGATCGGGCGCTCTCAACGCGGTATGGCCATAAGCGAGGGCTGTTCCAAAAAGTGGGCTATTTAACGATCAGCCTCCGTAAAAGCCAGCATATTATATAAATAGTGAAGAAAAGGCAAAAGCTTACAGCACCTGGTATTCCCAGGCGGTCTCCCATAAAAGTGTAACAATCGGCCTTATCAGCCGAGTTACAAGACTAAAATGGGGTCAGATTTAACTGTGAGAGATGACTAGTGGTTAAAAGAATGAGACATAAAAGAAAATTGGTTTAAATAGATTTGGTGTATTTAAAAGGTTCACATAAAAGACTTTAAAACAACACGATAAAACTAGGTAAACTCTGTTAAAAGAATACAGTTCATTTGTCCATACCCTAAAAACAGGTAAACTCTGTTAAAAGAATACAGTTCATTTGTCCATACCCTAAAAACAGTCCAAGAACCCCAGTGTGTTGATAAGTCCAATGTGACTGTCCACCAGTGTATATACAATCCACAGAAAGTGTAATCCAAAGTTTGCAGGTGGTGAATGGAAAGGTGAGCTCTAAAATTAGCAACTCCTCAATCCAACAGTTTGGTGACTGTCCTTTGTTTGTCATGCTGCTCTCTTATACAGTTGTACTTCCTGCTTCCTGTCATGTGTCTAGTCACATGACAGGCCAACCATCCATTTATTAAAGACACATACACTTAAAATGTTAAGAGTAATAAAATGGCCTGAAAAACATGTAAAACACTTAAAACTCTATAATACATGTAAATGATTGTAATAAATAGAGCGGTAAAACACGTCTTTCTAAAAGCCAGCATATTATATAAATAGTGAAGAAAAGGCAAAAGCTTACAGCACCTGGTATTCCCAGGCGGTCTCCCATCCAAGTACTAACCAGGCCCGACGCTGCTTAGCTTCCGAGATCAGACAAGATCGGGCGCTCTCAGCGCGGTATGGCCATAAGCGAGGGATGCTCCAAAAAGTGGGCTATTTAAAGATCAACCTCCGTAAAACCCAGCATATTATATAAATAGTGAAGAAAAGGCAAAAGCTTACAGCACCTGGTATTCCCAGGCGGTCTCCCATCCAAGTACTAACCAGGCCCGACGCTGCTTAGCTTCCGAGATCAGACGAGATCGGGCGCTCTCAGCGCGGTATGGCCATAAGCGAGGGCTGCTCCAAAAAGTGGGCTATTTAAAGATCAGCCTCCGTAAAAGCCAGCATATTATATAAATAGTGAAGAAAAGGC